>NC_079199.1:72215689-72493189 GCF_029499605.1 Hyla sarda
AGAGGAATGTCATCTCTCCACTGGCCAGTCATCCAGGTGTATTGGGCACAAATATGTTGGTTCAAATGAAGTATTGTTGAGCCACTCAGTGAGAGATGTGGAGGCTTTTGTGCTTTCCTGCTAGATCTGCACTCAGGCAAACCCCCTCCCCCCAAATCTGACCTATAGGTCAGTTATGTCCTCTACCCTTTTTTGACTACCCTCTGCCAAAATTCTCACCAGTCTCTTCCATAACCCCTTAAGGGTGCATTCCCACCTGGCATATGCGCAGCGTATTTCATGCTGCGCAAAATTTACGGCAACAGCGGGAAATACGCTGCGTATTCCTTGCTCACTATACACACAGGGCTTTCCAGCATCAGCCCTATGTGTGTAGTGAGCAAGGAATATACAGCATATTTCCCGCTGCTGCTGTAAATTTTGCGCAGCGGAAAATACGCTGCGTATACACCAGGTGGGAACGCACCCTAAGGATGCAAATGGGAAAAAAAGGTACCACAAAAGGCACCTAGTGTGTTACCCCAATAACACACTATGAGTAATAGGACTAATACATATTGCGATCTAGGCCGGCTCGAACTTACTCATAACTTTTCTATTTCTGCAGGTCAGTTTTCACCTTTGCCTCCACTTACAAGTTATTTCAAACATCGTTATACCGGCCGGCTCTTGACCTTCTGGCACGTCATCCTTGCGCTGCAAGCCTCGCTCCAACCGCACATCAAGGTCCTTTGAAATGTTAAGATGATCAAATTTTTTTAAGTTTTACATTTATTTAAATGGACTTGTTCTTGTTTACGACTAGATGTGCCTGATTTTATTCACTAATTGTCATTTTTATGGTTTCGTACAGTGTTTTCCACGTCATTCCTGTGAACTCTATCCTAACTCCCCCACTCATTTTACCTGCCTTTTGGGTTTTTTATTTGTGTATATATACACTGTCTGTATATCTATTTGTCATACAAATCTGAAGAAGGGTGCTCAAACCCGAAACGTAATTGGTGATTAAACTATATGTTTTACTAATTACTAACTATTATTTATTAATTACTATTAATATCTTGCTTCTGTGATTTCCTTACAGAGGTTTAGCACATATAGAGGGTCTTTATTAACAATCTTCTGATTACCCCATTAAGGACCAAGCCCATTTTGGCCTTAAGTACCAGGCGTTTTCATTTTTTCCTCCTCACCTTCTAAAATCCATAACTTTTATATTTTCATCCACAGACCTATGTAAGGGTTTGTTTTTTGCATGACGAATTGTACTTTGTAATGACATCACTTATTTTACCATGAACACAAAAAATTATTATTTGTGTGAAGAAATTTAAATGAAAACTGCAATTTGGCTAATTTTGGTAAAAATTACATATTGACTTTATTCTGTGCGTCAATACAATTAAAATGATACCCATAATTACATACTTTCTATTACTGTACTGTTTTTAAAAAATCTCAAACTTTTTTTCCCCCACAAAATATGTATGCTTAAAATCGCCCTATTTTGACTACTTTTATCTTTCTAATTTTTGCGTATACGGGGATGTATGAGGACCTGTAGTTTTTCATTGTACCACTTTTGTGTATATATGACTTTTTAGTCGCTTTTTATAAATTTTTTTGGGAATGTGATGTGACCATAAAGCAGCAATTAAAAAAAATATTTTTTTTAAGACTTTTGTTTTTTAAGTTTGCACCGTTCATCGTATGGGATCATTAACATTATATTTTGATAGTTCGGGCATTAATGTACACGGCAATACCAAATATATTTATTTTATTTTTTATACACTTTTCAGGGGTAACATGTGGAAAAGGGGCAATTTACATTTTTACTGGGGGAGGGGATTTTTCAAATTTTTTAAAAACTTTTTTTTTACTTTTGTTTTACTTTTTATGTCCCCATAGGAGAGAATCATTTGATTGCCAATAATGTTCAGTGCTATGCATAGATGTATTATCGGCGATCTCCGCAGGAGAGAAGCAGAGGCAGGTAAGGGGACCTCCAACCGCCAATTTGGATGATCTGATCCCCACAGCAGTGCCACAGGCGATCCAATGATCCAATATAACACCAGCATTGCCTCAGATGCCGTTGTCACGTCTGGGCAGGGAAGGAGTGCACACTATTCTCACCCACTCCACTATCCCTGCCTACTTACGTACCCACCTGAGGCGACAGGTCCATAATCACGGTGACAGCCCCTCCCTAGACAAGTGATGGGAGTAACTGTCAAAATAATAAAATACAAAAATATGGACACAGGTCAAGGTGCAGTAGGAAACAGACAAACTAACAAAGCAAAACTAACACACTAACACAGTGTCCACTATCCGCGTCAAAAAGCCAGGAGTTGTCAAATCACAAAATCACTCATATCAGAGAAGAGTCAGAGAGCAGAGCCAAAGAGTCAAAATGGCAAATATAACAGATACAGTATAATGCTAGCTAGGAGTACGAAACTAAGCTCTTTAGCAGGCAATGACTGGAAGTAGACTGCCAGCTTAAATAGGCCCAGACCAGGTGCTCACATCAAGATCAGCTGACCAGTCCAGACAGCTGGGCGTAGCCCAAGGCAAAACAAATCAGAGAGAGCTGTCAGAAGCGCTTAACCCCATGGTTCCTGACAGCTGTGATCTGTATTGATCACGGCATCTGAGGGGTTAATAGGGAACATCAGCATGTTCGCTGATGTCCACCATTACCTGTGAGTCCCTGGCTGCTGATAGCAGCCGGGACCTGCCATGCATGATGCCAGCATCGGTGCTCGCGTCATGTACAGGACATACATGTATGTCCTGGTGCGTTAAAGGACATCTGCAGCGTGATTAACACTTATCCCCTATCCACAGGATAGGGGATAAGTGTTTGATCGCGGGGGGTCCGACCGCTGGGACTCCCTGTGATCTCCTGTACGGGGCCGCGGCTGTTCCGTGCAGGGGGCGTGCCGGCCGCAGCATGATGTTGCAGCCGGCACGCCTCCTCCATACATCTCTATGGGAGAGGCGGGGAGGCAGCATTCGTGCCTCCCCGCCTTCCCCATAGAACTGTATGGGGGACGGGGAGGAGACGTTGACCTCTAGGTTGACGCTACGCGCCTTAGCGCTCACCATGAGCGCTAATGGTTGCGCCCCGTACAGGAGATCATAGGGGGTTCCAGCGGTCGGACCCCCCGCAATCAAACACTGTGGATAGGGGATAAGTGTCATAACGCTGCAGTTGTCCTTTAAGTACAACCGCATCAGGACGTACATTTATGCTTATTGTCCTTAGGGGGTTAAGTACTGGTACCATGGTCTCCCTGAAAATATTGTTTCTGATAGGGGGGGTTCAATTTATTTATAGATTCTGCCAAGGTTTATGTAAACAACTAGGAATCAGCTTGACTTTCTCCTCTGCCTTCCACCCAGAAGAGCCCTTATTTCTAACCTCTGTAATCCACTCATCAATGGCCATCTCCACAATGGACATGTCTTACATCTCTGTTGCCTTCTGGCAGGAAGAAAAGTATGTTAAATATAAATCACATTTGCTTTAGGCCCATTTCACACTGCATCAGCAAATACCAAAGGAAATCTCCAATATATATGTACGACGTATACCTATGACTACTGTCACTTAGTGCAATCAATCCATACAAAGGATCCCATGGTAAAAAAAAAAAAAAAAAGAAATGTATACCATACCTATATCCCTCAGAAAAATAACACAGAGTTCTGTACCATTCCATCCAGCAAACTCTGTAACATACGTCCTGAATGGATACCAAAATGACACAAATTTGGTCTCCATTGAGTATATGGGGGTCTATGAATCCTTTTAACACATGCACCACATTTTGATCTACTTGCTTCTCAGCATAATTTAAAAAGCTAACAACCTGTTAGTTTTTTTTTTATTATGCTGAGAAGCAAGTAGATCAAAATACAAATGGTGGATGTGCGGCTGTGTTTCTCTATTTGTGTTGTACATTAATGCAATGTGAAACACTCTAAGGCTATGTTCACACACTGTAAACATTTCAGTTTGTGAACATGGCCTTAGGGTGTGTTATATTACAGTCTATGGAAAAGCATCCCTCAATGCACAAATGTTTTCCAAAATTAGAATTGTGTGCAATGGTGGATGCTTTCCTAGACTTTAATAACTGTACTAACACATTATTTCTACTCAAAGCCAAAAATATGGCTTATTTTACAATGTGTGAACATAGCCTTAGGCTGGGTTGACACAACATAATCATTTTTGGCTCACATTTTTAAGTTTATGTGCTGATTTTCATGGGTGCATTTTATTGTGTGGTCGCATTCACACTGATTGAAGACAGTTCATTCTTTGAGCGGAATTCTGTCCGACTGAATTGCCGTCTATGAGACGGTGCATATCCATCGCCAATTTTAGCAGTGCCTACTTGCAAGCAAACAATCAGCCAGCAGAATTCTGCCAGCGGAATGTCAGCAGTGAGAACAAGCCCTTAGAAAAGTCACACATTTTGGAGTTTTAATTGGGTGTGTCCTGTTGTAAAGGTGGCATGGCCTAACCCACAGATGATTTATTACAACATGCCCAGCGAGCTAGCGTATGTTGTGGCTGAAAGCTACATCTGCTCGGAGCTGGTGTAGATTTCATAATGCAGTGTGTGGGACAGGCACAGCAATGCCTGATTCATTAAAGGGGTACTCCGCCCCTAGACATCTTATCCCCTATCCAAAGGATCCCTGCTGCGGCACTGCGCTATCATTACAGCACAGAGCGAGTTGACAGTTGACATCACGGCCCGTCCCCTTAATGCAAGTCTATGGCAGGGGGCGTGACGACCGCCGCGCCCCTCCCATAGACTTGTATTGAAAGGGGCGGGCCGTGACGTCACGAGGGGTGGAGCCATGACGTAACGATGCTCCGGCCCCTGTATTGCGCGTCATTACGTGCAGAACGAACTCGCTCTGTGCTGAAATGATAGCGCAGTGCCGCAGTGGGGATCCCGGGGCTCCACAGCAGCGGCATCGCGGCGATCTGACATCTTATCCCCTATCCTTTGGATAGGGGATAAGTTGTCTAGGGGCGGAATACCCCTTTAAGAGGCTGTAGCCTCTCTCTATTGGCCGAATGCTGAAGCTGCCAGGGCTTTACTAAGGACTGTGATGTGTGAAACACCATTCTAAGGAAATCACCCCATAGTGAAGAACTGAGCCACCTCTCTAAATCTTCTCTATGCAAAAATCATGATACACAAGTCAAGTTCTTTGAAGCAGATTCCAAGCAGAATTTCCATGAAGAAATTATGCCTGGAATCAAAGCCAAATTGATGTAAATGGAAGGTCCTGATGAGTATTTTCTGCTTCAAGAAGTAGAATTGAAATTCTTGAAAATTCAGTGAGGAAATTATGCTATGTGAACATTTCCTTAGGATGAAGAGTGTTGCATTAATTTATTGGATGTAATTTATCATCCACATAAATCAACATAATGAACTTGACCTGAACTGGTGTTAACCTTAGGCTAGGCTCAAACTGTGTATTTTTAGGCGTATTTCATTGTAAAAAAAAAAAATAGTGCACCCGTAAAATCAGGGCAATATTGCATGTTTATAACAGAGAAATATGCCTGAAAGTACAATGTGTATGTAACCTTATGCTGCGATTTTAGCTCCAGTTATTTCACAATTACCAGCATATCTAGAAATGCTAATAACCATTTCATGACCAGGCCTATCAGGAGTCAGCAAACTTTCTTTGACAGGTTGCCAATATAATCTGCATGTATAAGGGCAAAATGTGATGGTAATATACACTTAATGATTAATGGGATATTCAGTACCTGGACCCTCACCCATATAATCTCCTGTCATTATACAGGTTATCAGATCCACAAAGTATGCTACAGGATCAATAGGAAAGTAACCCTAGTATTAGGATAGGATACAGCAAAAAGACTTAAAACAATTTGCTGCATATATGTTATTTGAAGTAATCACCAAATCATTAAAAATGTTGTTGGCAAGTTAAATTAGTGATTGCTTTAAGCCAGGGGTCTCAAACTCCCGGCCAGCAGGCCATTTGCAGCAACAGGGATCCGGAATTTGCGGTTCCGGGCGCCGGGCAGGTGATTTCTTAAAGCATTTAAAATAAATTAAGGAATTAAAAATATTAAAAGTATAGATTATGTACGGGATCTTGTATTTCTGTTGCACAGACGTGCACACCACCCACATTTAAATCTTGTATCTTGTGTAAAGTGTGTATTGTATAAAAACTATACATGTGTTTTTAATTATTTGTCAATGACACAACGCAAGTTGTGAAAGAGTTAATTTTGCTCTGTATATAAGATCCCTTCCCACCTTGATTGTCATGCCTGATGAAGCTGCGCAAGCACGGTGAAATGTGGTGCATTGTTTAAATAAAATCCTTTTCTACCTACCTGATGTGCCTGTCCCTGGTCAGCGCCGTGTTAACTCACCACCCTCTGGAAGTCGATATCTACTGATCATCAGGACTCCCCAGTAGGTAATCAGGCCCCCAGATAGATATTACCCCCCATCAGTGATGGGGATCATATCTACTTGGGAGCCCTACCTGATGGGTGGGTCATATCTATATAGGGGCCTGTGTACCTACTGGGGAGCCCTACCTGATGGGGGGGGGGGGTCATATCTATCTGGGGGCCTTTCTGGGGGCATGATGGGGACATTATATGTTAGGGGCACATGATGGGGCATTATATATGAGGGGCACATGTTGGTACATTATATATGAGGGGTGCATGATGTGGGCATTATATGTGAGGGGCGCATGATAGGAGTATTATATATGAGGGGCAAATGATAGGAGCATTATATGTAAGGGGCACATGCGGCCCAGCCTCACCCTGCCGCTATCTCCAGTGGCCCCCAGATCATTTGAGTTTGAGACCCCTGCCTTAAGCAGTGGCGTTTCTAGCGTTAGTGTCACCTGATGCAGTAGAAAATGGTGTCACCCCATAATGCCCCCCCAACCACCACCATCACCAAAGTTATGTGTTATCCTGTTGTGAGAGATACCAACGTGTATCTCAGAAAAAGGTTTTTCAGTAGAATATTGGCAAGTAAGTGGAAAGCTCTAAAGAAGCGTTTACAATGTAAAACTACAGCTCCCAGTATGATCTAACCAGTGAGGGGATTCTGGGAGTTGTTGTGTCACCCATCATTAATGCAGAACTTACAAGTCACTACAGCTCAGGTCAAAGTCTGGCACAATACATAATAATATAAGTTACTACAGGTGACGTCTTCTCTATAGTCTTCCCTTATGTAACTCAGCTGATACATACCGCTGTGAATTCTTCCAGCAAAATCTTATCTCTGCAGAGCTTGACACTCAGATTCCATTGTCTTCTCACTTTGTCAGCATATTCTTTGTCTGCAGGTGCCCTCCCTAATGATGCGCCATCTAAGCCTGGGACTTGGGCTGAAGATTTACTGAAAATTAATATGTGGCTTAGTACCTAATCCTGACCATGTACATGTAATTTGTATCACCTACATGTATTATGAAAATACCTCTTTTCATTGTGGTGAGAGGTGATTGGTATGTCTGCTCATGCTGCCTTGTCCATGATTCATCTATTGTCCATGACTCATGGACAAGCCTTATGCTGCTGCAGGACTGGTTAGTGTCCCAGTAGGTATAGGGAACCCTAGTGGTGGGATTTTCAGGAGCCATTTTCTTTATTTAACCCCTTCCCGTAGAACGACTTATATAAACGTCATGTTATGCTGGTAGTTCGCGCATCATGACGTTTATACAAGTCATTCAGTTAACCCAGTGCGCAGCATCGCAAGGGTTAACAGGCAGAAGTCCCGCTGGTAACAACGGGAGACAACTTCTGTAAGCCCCCCCAGGACAATCTGTGGATGGTCCTGGTCAGCGATCACAGTGTTTCAGCTGACTGGGGGGGTTCAAGTTAATTTCCCCCGCTCTGCCCGCCCCTAGAAGTACGGGCAGAGCAGGGGAAGATGAGAGCAGCGGTGGCAGCAGGGACCGGAGATCAGCATCGGGCAAGTGGAGGATGCAGCGGGGGCAGTGAAGATCGCTGTAAAGTGATCTTCACTGCTGCTTCTAGGAGTTTGGAAACTACAACTCCCAGCATACCCAGACAGTCTTTAGCTGTCCGGGCATGCTGGGAGTTGCAATTATGCAACAACTGGAGGGCCACAGTTTGGAGACCACTGTGCAGTTTTCTCCAATCTGTGCTCTTCAAGATGTTGCAAAACTAAAACGCTCAGCATGCCCAGACAGTCCAGGAATGCTGGGAGTTGTAGTTCTGTAACATCTGGGCTTTCAGATGTTGTTGAACTACAGCTCCCAGCATGTCTGGGCATGCTTGGAGTTGAAGTTTTGCAACATCTGGAGGGCTACAGTTTGGAAACTACTACACAGTGATCTCCAAACTGTTCTCCTCCAGTTGTTGCAAAACTACAACTCCCAGCATGACCTTCAGCTGTATGGGCATGCTGGGAGTTGTAGTTTTACAACAACTGGAGGCACACTGGTTGGGAAACGTTCTGTTTCCTAACTCAGTGTTTCCCAACCCGTGTGCCTCCAGCTGTTGCAAGACTATAACTCCCAGCATGCACTGACAGACCGTACATGCTGGGAGTTGTAGTTTTGCAAAAACTGGAGGTACATGGTTTGGGAAACACTGAGTTAAGTAACAAACTCTGTGTTTTGCAACCAGTGTGCCTCCAGCTGTTGCATAACTACAAGTCCCAGCATACCCTTCTGCTGTCACTGCATGCTGGGAGTTGTAGTTTTGCAACAGCTGGATGTTTACCCCCCCCCCCCCCCGTACCCCCCCATATGAATGTACAGGGTACATTCACATGGGCAGGGGTTAACAGTGAGTTTCTAGCTGCAAGTTTGAAATGCAGCAAATTTTCCGCTGCAGCTCAAACTCCCAGCGGAAAACTCGCTATGAACCCCCACCCTTGTGAATGTAACCTAAAAACACTGCACTACACTAACACAAAATAAAGGGTAAAACACTACCTATAGTTCAGTTTGTCTATATCAGTTGGTCCTGGATTTTGCTGAGAAAATACAGCAGCAAGAGTCTTCTCAATCTCAGTCTAAAATAAACCAGGACGTGACTGAGAGACTTGGATATCAGAAGCAGCAGAATCAGAGGTTGTTTTCCAGAATCTTGGAGCTTGAGTCTTCTCAGCCTCAGTCAGTATTAGTTCAGACCTTGACTTAGAGTCTGCAAGATCAGGAGCACTTAGTTCAGAGCTTGCAAAGTAATATAAATTAAGACAAAACATGTAGGGGTAGAACAATACAGCATCAGGAATAAAGAACCTTTCATTTTATTTTCTTATCTTGTGCCATAAAGCAAAGATCTTTTTCTCCAATAACTTACTATGGTAAAACTGGATTTTGGCATAATGCCAAGAAGCATTAAGATGTCATTCAAGCACAGGTAAACTTGCCACAGGGCATGTCTGTTTACTGTGCTGCTTTTCACATGTACAAGTATTTTGTGATAAATGAAGGATAATTGCTAGTCACTTGTCAGTCATTATATTACTCTTACATATCTGGTGATAGTTAGTAGATGGTGTATGGACATTCTAAGTGCTTTATTATATGACTTTGCACTATACACACTAATGTGAATCTCAGCATAGTACTAGAGAGAAATAAAGCCAGTAGATCACTGTGCCTACAACAGGCACTGGCATAGCATTGGTCAGTATATGCAATCAAAAGATTCCAAACAAAAATATGTGATCCAGCTGCCATAAAAACGTAAACTTTAATTCATCTTGTTAAAAACAAAGTGCTCAAAAACAACCCACATAAAGACTAAATGAAACTCAGACGCGTTTCGGTATATGAAAATACCTTAATCATGGTGATAACTTGCCTCTTATATACCTTGTTCTGAATGAATTTAACAGGTTCAGGCTCCACCCACTTTTCAGTCGGTCACCTGACCACACCTAATCGTTTGTATTCACACCTGTTGTAGGCAACTAGTTCGACTTTCAAGGTAGATAAAAGCATGGATTCACATATGGCACAGTGCACATTGGATCAAAACAGTATCTGCGTTTTTGAATAAATTTTGCATCGCAACCTCATGTAGACATGAGGATCCAAAACACCTCCCATCTGAACACCAGCTTAGCCCAATCTCCTCCTCTTTTTGGAGGCTTCACTTTTTCTATACCTTGTATAGTGAAGTGGGAAAGATCTCCTGAGTGAGTTTATAAGAAATGCCTTGTGAGGCCAGATATTGCTCTTTGGGTTTCATACACATTGGCCCTCTTACTAACAGGATTCCTACTCTGTTTTTTGTCTGGTTGTATGCCAAAATTCTGTCGCACAGACCATGCAACAGAATGTGCGACAGAAAAAAAACAGACAGAATCAGAATCACTCAGAGTGAAAAAAAAAAAAACATACAAAATGGGTGTGGTTTTCAGGAAAAGGGGTGTGATCCCTACATTTCATTCAAAATCACTCGTCTTTTCTGAAAACCACTCAGAAAATCATGTGAATGTTCGGGGAAGAAAATCCTACACTTTAAAACATGCATAAAGTTTCCGAAAGCGGAGTAAATTAGTAAATACCATGGAAAAAAAAGGTCGGAAGAGCAAAAAACACAACAAAACCTACACTCCACTCTGAGTAAATCAGGGCCATTATGTGGCATACCGATATGCTCCGTAATTCTGATTTTAGGATGTGCAGCCTACATACTGGTGGCTGCACGCTGAACAGGTTGCCAGGTATACAACATGGGTTGTGCAACAATTGATACATGTTTTTACAGGGTATGTTTTCCCTGTACTAATAGAGTGGACAGGAGGAGACGGGCAATATATTTGCATGCACTGCATCTTGTCTGGTTACACTTCTATGTGCCTTTACAGGACAGCCATGTGTATTTCTCACAAGTACTTGAGAAATTGCTAGGTAACAGTTGGTTATATAAAGAAAACCCTTTATGTGGTACAACTTTAATGCCATTACTTAAAATTTTGGGCAAAATTTCATCATGATGTAATACCGGTATGCATCTCAAAATGATGTTCTTGATTTCGTGAAAGTGGACACTGTATGAAGTACTAAATGTAGGTAAATTGTCACGATGCCGGCTGGCAGGAGGTGGATCCTCTGTGCCAGAGAGGGATTGGCGTGGACCGTGCTAGTGGACCGGTTCTAAGTCACTACTGGTTTTCACCAGAGCCCGCCGCAAAGCGGGATGGTCTTGCTGCGGCGGTAGTGACCAGGTCGTATCCACTAGCAACGGCTCACCTCTCTGACTGCTGATGATAGGCGAGGTACAAGGGAGTAGACAGAAGCAAGGTCGGACGTAGCAGAAGGTCGGGGGCAGGCGGCAAGGTTCGTAGTCAGGGTGGATAGCAGAAGTTCTGGTACACAGGCTTTAGACACACAAAACGCTTTCACTAGGCACAAGGGCAACAAGATCCGGCAAGGGAGTGCATGGGAGGAGGTCAGATATAGTCAGAGACCAGGTGGAAGCCAATTAAGCTGATTGGGCCAGGCACCAATCATTGGTGCACTGGCCCTTTAAGTCTCAGGGAGCTGGCGCGCGCGCGCCCTAGAGAGCGGAGCCGCGCGCGCCAGCACATGACAGCAGGGGACGGGAACGGGTAAGTGACCTGGGATGCGATTGGCGAGCGGGCGCGTCCCGCTGTGCGAATCGCATCCCCAACGGCCATGACAGTGCAGCGCTCCCGGTCAGCGGGACTGACCGGGGAGCTGCAGGGAGAAAGACGCCGTGAGCGCTCCGGGGAGGAGCGGGGACCCGGAGCGCTAGGCGTAACATAAATCATTGTTAACCTCTTAAGGACGCAGGGCGTATGGATACGCCCTGCATCCCGAGTCCTTAAGGACGCAGGGCGTATCCATACGCCCGTGGGAATTCCGGACCCCACCGCTAGCCGGTTGGGGACTGGAGCCGGATGCCTGCTGAAATCAATCAGCAGGCATCCCGGCATATCGCCCAGGGGGGTCATTATGCCCCCCCATGTCGGCGATCGCCGCAGATCGCTGGACAATTCAGTCCAGCGATCTGCGGCGATTCCGGGTCAATCGGGTCTCCAGTGACCCGGAATTACTGGCTGTTCGGGGCCGTCTCTGACGGCCCCGAACATCCAGAGCCTGCAGAGGTGAGGTGGCACTGGTGCCACCTCACGATCGCCCTGATTCGTCGGCCGGATTACCCCTCTTCCGGAGGACGTGAGCGGGTGCAGGAAGACGACCCCGGGTGCTGGGGACCCCGATCCCCGGCGTCCATGTTGGGATCGGGGCCCCAGGAGCGACGGCGGCGGCGAGGGACAGTCCTGCGATGGAGCAGCAGCAGCAGGAGGTGAGTTTCAGCCTCCTGCTGTTGCTTAGCAACAGCTCCCAGCATGCAAAAAGGGCATGCTGGGAGCTGTAGTTATGCAACAGCAGGAGGCAGACCACCACAACTCCCAGCATTCCCTTATGGGCATGCTGGGACTTATGGTTTTGCAACAGCTGGAGGCACATTTTTTCTATGGAAAAGTGTACCTTCAGCTGTTGTATAACTACAACTCCCAGCTTGCACAAACAGCTAAAGTGCATGCTGGAAGTTGTAGTGGTGCATCTGCTGGTTGCATAACTACAACTCCCAGCATGCCCGTTGGCTGTCGGTGACTGCTGAGAGTTGTAGTTTTGCAACAGCTGAAGTAACACTGGTTGTGAAACTTAGAGTTTTTTTTTTACCTAACTCAGTGTTTCACGACCGGTGTGCCTCCAGCTGTTGCAAACTACAACTCCCAGCAGTCACCTTACACCATGCACCGTACATGCTGGGAGTTGTAGTTTTGCAACAGCTGGAGGCACACTGGTTTTGAAACACTGAGTAAGGTCACAAACTCCGTGATACATAACCAGCGTGCCTACAGCTGTGGCAAAACTAAAACTCTCAGCATGTACAGTCTGTCAGCGCATGCTGGGAGTTGTAGTTTTGCAACAGCTGGATGTCCCCCCCAATGTGAATGTACAGGGTATACTCACATGGGCGGAGGCTTACAGTAAGTATCGGGCTGCAAGTTTGAGCTGCAGCAAATTTTCTGCAACAGCTCAAACTGCCAGCGAGAAACTACTGTGAACCCCCGCCCGTGCGACTGTACCCTAAAAACACTACACTACACTACCACAAAAAATAAAATAAAAAGTAAAAAACACTACATATACACATACCCCTACACAGCCCCCCTCCCCAATAAAAATGAAAAACGTCTGGTACGCCACGGTTTACAAAACGGAGCCTCCAGCTGTTGCAAAACAACAACTCCCAGTATTGTCGGACAGCCGTTGACTGTCCAGGCATGCTGGGAGTTTTGCAACAGCTGGAGGCACCCTGTTTGGGAATCACTGGCGTAGAATACCCCTATGTCCACCCCTATGCAAGTCCCTAATTTAGGCCTCAAATGCGCATGGCGCTCTCACTTTGGAGCCCTGTCGTATTTCAAGGCAATAGTTAAGGGTCACATATGGGGTATCGCCGTACTCGGGAGAAATTGGGCTTCAAATTTTGGGGGGTATTTTCTGCTTTTACCCTTTTTAAAAATGTAAAGTTTTTGGGAAAAGAAGCATTTTAGGTAAAAAATTTTTTATTTTATTTACATATGCAATAGTCGTGAAACGCCTGTGGGGTATTAAGGTTCACTTAACCCTTTGTTACATTCCCCGAGGGCTCTACAGACAAAGAAGTGTATAGTCCAGCTCACTCCCTCAGCCCGTCGCGCCAGGACCGGCGTGGGCAACACCGACTGGAACTGACAAGTAAAAGCAAAATGTCCAGCGCGAATATGAAGGAACTGGATGTTTTATTCCAATAGCCAAAAAGACAAGGAGAACATGACAAGGTGACGCGTTTTGGTCCTAAGGCTGGACCTTAGTCATACACTAGTATACAGTGAGTACAAACCTTATATAGGTGGCCCCTCAAACAGCGACCAGTAATCCGGCCGCATCTGAATAGGGTCCTCCTCCTTTTTCCGTGACGTGGAGGTGATAGGTAAAACCCGGAGAAAAGATAAGAAGGTGAGGAGGAAAAAGCGGATAAATAAAAATGGAAAAAAGAGAAGAGAAAAAGCGGGGAAAAAAGAAGAAAAGGAGAAGGAAAGAAGAGAAAAAAAGAAGAAGAAAAGGAAAGGAAAAGAAAGGAGAAAAGGGATGAGGACCATGGGTAGTCACCCTCACGTAACAGAAAAAGGTTACAATCTTAGACAATACAAAAATATATAAAAACATTATTTATATATATAAATGTTTATTACATGTAAGTGAAATATTTTAAAAAGGTCAATAATAAAACACATAATCATATTCTAAGACAGCTCCCCAAAGGGAGAGAAAAGATGAAAGGAATGAGCTATGTTTAAGGTTTCATATGGAAAAAATGTTAAACGGTAAACAGTAGATTAGATGGTATTCATATTTTTTGCATAATAAATAAAAAGATACATAATGTAATAATATAGTATATACCAATCACTTTCTCACAAGAGAAAGAATACTGTATCCTATGAAACCATAACATAGATACTCTTACAGGATCAGCAAGTATCCTAATCTATCTAGGACACTGAAACCAGCCAAGGAAAAGGGGGAGAAAAAAGGGGAGAATAACGGGAGGGAGGGGAAGGAGGAAAGAAAGACTATAATAGAATAGTCATGGGCATCATGATTGAGAGGAACAAGGGAAAATAAAGGAGAATAACCACACCGATTTGAAACCCTTTGTATAAATGTAAATTTTTTGGGAAACCAAGCATTTTAGGTAAATTTTTTAATTTTTTTTTACATATGCAAAAGTTGTGAAACACCTGTAGGGTATTAAGGTTCACTTTACCCCTTGTTACGTTCCCCGAGGGCTCTAGTTTCCAAAATGGTATGCCATGTGGGGTTATTTTGCGGTCCTGGCATCATAGGGGCTTCCTAAATGCGGCATGCCCCCAGAGCAAAATTTGCTTTCAAAAAGCCAAATGTGACTCCTTCTCTTCTGAGACCTGTAGTGTGCCAACAGAGCACTTTTCACCCCCATATGGGGTGTTTTCTGAATCGGGAGAAATTGGGCTTCAAATTTTGGGGAGTATTTTCTGCTTTAACCCTTTGTATAAATGTAAATTTTTTGGGAAACCAAGCATTTTAGGTAAATTTTTTTATTTTTTTTTACATATGCAAAAGTCGTGAAACACCTGTAGGGTATTAAGGTTCACTTTACCCCTTGTTACGTTCCCTGAGGGGTCTAGTTTCCAAAATGGTATGCCATGTGGGGTTTTTTGCTGTTCTGGCACCATAGGGGCTTCCTAAAGGTGACATGCCCCCCAAAAAGCATTTGACGCTCCTTCCCTTCTGAGCCCTCTACTGCGCCCGCCGAACACTTTACATAGACATATGAGGTATGTGCTTACTCGAGAGAAATTGGGTTTCAAATACAAGTAAAAATTTTCTCCTTTTTACCCCTTGCAAAAATTCAAAAATTGGGTCTACAAGAACATGCGAGTGTAAAAAATGAAGATTGTGAATTTTCTCCTTCACTTTGCTGCTATTCCTGTGAAACCCGTAAAGGGTTAAAACGCTTACTGAATGTCATTTTGAATACCTTCGGGGGTGCAGTTTTTATAATGGGGTCATTTATGGGGTATTTCTAATATGAAGACCCTTCAAATCCACTTCAAACCTGAACTGGTCCCTGAAAAAAAGCGAGTTTCAAAATTTTGTGAAAAATTGGAAAATTGCTGCGGAACTTTGAAGCCCTCTGGTGTCTTCCAAAAGTAAAAACTCATCAATTTTATGATGCAAACATAAAGTAGACATATTGTATATGTGAATAAAAAAATAAATTATTTGGAATATCCATTTTCCTTACAAGCAGAGAGCTTCAAAGTTAGAAAAATGCAAAATTTTCAAATTTTTAATCAAATTTGGGGATTTTTCACCAAGAAAGGATGCAAGTTACCACAAAATTTTACCACTACGTTAAAGTAGAATATGTCACGAAAAAACAATCTCGGAATCAGAATGATAACTAAAAGCATTCCAGAGTTATTAATGTTTAAAGTGACAGTGGTCAGATTTGCAAAAAATGGCCGAGTCCTTAAGGTGAAAAAGGGCTCAGTCCTTAAGGGGTTAAAATTAATGTTAATATTTTTCCTATATTTTTTGTGTTATTTTTCTCAGGTGCATAGAATTTTGCATTATCTGAAATGCTGTCAGCATTGAAGTTATTGGTTTCATTTGAGTCAGTAGATTTATCTATCAAATAATGGCCTTTTGATTTGGAATCCACAATTTTTTTTGCTCTTGTAATTATGTTCTTGTTGTATCTTCTAACTATGAGGCGCTCTTGAATTTCTGTGCATGCTATTTTATATACAAATTGGCCAAAGATGGTGAAAACTTTGCATCCATCGGGCATCCTTTTATTTGCAAGTAGAAATTGTTGTTAAAACAAAAGAAATTGTGTGTCAGTAAAAATAAGATATCTAGCATGTATTGAATCATTACCCCAAAATTAGACACTACTTCCAGAGTAATATTCAAAATTTTATTAGATTCATATAGTTAATTAAAAAAAATATAGAGAGTATATGAAAAGAATAGGGCACATACATACGATCACAGTTGGAAATACATGACAGGTAGATAAAAATACATAGACTTCTTTACAGGGATCAATAGGTAATCAATCACATAATAGCTAGCAATATCAACAATACATAGTGTAAACTTATTTATATAAGGTGCATAGTGCATATAGATAGCTAGCATAAAGGATAATGTAAACAAATCAACCCGGAGTCTATGGAGAGTAAGCAAGTCTTACCAGTCAATGTATCAACCCCAACATATGTTTCGCTCAAACCTCGGAGCTTCCTCTGGGGGCGTGGCTATCTATGGGAATGCTCCCCTGTTTTATATTATACTTAGTCCAATCACATTTATCTTTTTCTCCTACATCTAGTATTGATCACTTTGAAACAGTAAAAGATCTCCACTTGTTTGCGAATAAATGTATTTAAAAAAAAATCTTTCATCACAAAACATCTGCTAATATATGCACCAGCATGGAAGATCTAATAACATTACAGACCCTTGAAGGCTTATTAGAAGAGCAGACCACACAAGATCTAGACTGGTTTCCAAATAATATGCACCAAAAATCATGTAAGTTTCCCTAATTTTCCTTATTTCCTAATATTGACGTATTTGTACGCATATGCTCTGCTGAGATTGAAAAAATTACAAGAGAAAAAACATTTGATAATTCTACAAGGGAACAAAGGAAGGCCTTACAGGAATTAAAGCAAATGAAAGATATCGTTATAAAACCATCCGATAAGGGTGGAAACACAGTAATTTTGCCAACTAAGATGTACAAAAAAGAAGCATTACGCCAGTTGAGAGACACTACGTGTTATAAACAGCTGACAAGTAAATTCCAGACTGAATTCAATTTCATCCTTTCCCAGGCCCAATCAAAGGGGATTATTTCACTACAGCAACAACAATGTTTGACAGTAACCAATCCAACGGTGGCAACTTTTTACCTAAAGTACATAAAGAATTGCATAACCCACCAGGCAGACCAATCGTTTCAGGCTGTAATAACCTATGTGATGAGTATGTAAAATGATTTAGCACATTTTATGGCGAAGTGTTGAAACCCTACCTTCATTCTTACAGGATGCAACAGATGCTCTCCGTCGGATGGAGCAGATACAAGTTGATGCCGAAACCCTGATTGTCACATGTGATGTTGAATCACTTTACACTTCGATAAGGCATGAAGATGGGATCCATGCTGTTCATGCTGTTCAATTCTTTCTCTCAATGACCGATCTTCGTCCGGAAGTGGGTGAGTTAGTGTTGTAACTTTTAAATTTTGTTCTTACACATAACTTCTTCATGTTTCGACAAACGTTTTATGTTCAACAACAAGGGACCGCAATGGGCGCGGCTTGTGCGCCTGCATATGCAAATTTATTCTTAGGCTTTTGGGAGAGGACCATCTTCCTTACAGATCCACGGCCCTCAATTGACAAAGTACAGAGCTAGTCTAGATCTATAGATGACGCCATATTTCTATGGCAAGGAATTCCCAGTCAATTACAGAGATTCATGAATGACCTCAATAACATCAACTTTAACATCAAATTGACATACAAATATGGATGTTTCATTTGGAGAGGACGAAAATGGTTTCATACAATCTAACCTGTTTAGGAAGAAAACTGCAGTAAACTCACTCTTACATGCAAATTCTTCTCATCCTAGGCATCTGGTGGATAACATACCTGTGGGACAGTTCCTAAGGATATGGCGGATCTGCTCCATGGAAGAAACATTTGAGGAACAAGCAAGGGATCTAAGTGAGAGATTTCGAGAATGTGGTTATAGTGAACGGGCCATTAGAAAAGCATATAAAAGAGCGAAATATACATATTGTTACGCCGAGCGCTCCGGGTCCCCGCTCCTCCCCGGAGCGCTCGCTTCTCTCTCGCTACCGCAGCGCTCCGGGCAGCTCCACTGACCCGGTGCGCTGCGATACCGTCTCCAGCCGGGATGCGATTCGCGATGCGGGTGGCGCCCGCTCGCGATGCGCATCCCGGCTCCCGTACCTGACTCGCTCTCCGTCTGTCCTGTCCCGGCGCGCGCGGCCCCGCTCCCTAGGGCGCGCGCGCGCCGGGTCTCTGCGATTTAAAGGGCCACTGCGCCGCTGATTGGCGCAGTGGTTCCAATTAGTGTGTTCACCTGTGCACTCCCTATTTATACCTCACTTCCCCTTCACTCCCTCGCCGGATCTTGTTGCCATTGTGCCAGTGAAAGCGTTTCCTTGTGTGTTCCTAGCCTGTGTTCCAGACCTCCTGCCGTTGCCCCCGACTACGATCCTTGCTGCCTGCCCCGACCTTCTGCTATGTCCGACCTTGCTTCCGTCTACTCCCTTGTACCGCGCCTATCTTCAGCAGTCAGAGAGGTTGAGCCGTTGCTAGTGGATACGACCTGGTCACTACCGCCGCAGCAAGACCATCCCGCTTTGTGGCGGGCTCTGGTGAAAACCAGTAGTGACTTAGAACCGATCCACTAGCACGGTCCACGCCAATCCCTCTCTGGCACAGAGGATCCACTACCTGCCAGCCGGCATCGTGACAGTAGATCCGGCCATGGATCCCGCTGAAGTTCCTCTGCCAGTTGTCGCCGACCTCACCACGGTGGTCGCCCAGCAGTCACAACAGATAGCGCAACAAGGCCAACAGCTGTCTCAACTGACCGTGATGCTACAGCAGCTACTACCACAGCTTCAGCAATCATCTCCTCCGCCAGCTCCTGCACCTCCTCCGCAGCGAGTGGCCGCTTCTGGTCTACGACTATCCTTGCCGGATAAATTTGATGGGGACTCTAAATTCTGCCGTGGCTTTCTTTCCCAATGTTCCCTGCACTTGGAGATGATGTCGGACCAGTTTCCTACTGAAAGGTCTAAGGTGGCTTTCGTAGTCAGCCTTCTGTCTGGAAAAGCTCTGTCATGGGCCACACCGCTCTGGGACCGCAATGACCCCGTCACTGCCTCTATACACTCCTTCTTCTCGGAAATTCGAAGTGTCTTTGAGGAACCTGCCCGAGCCTCTTCTGCTGAGACTGCCCTGTTGAACCTGGTCCAGGGTAATTCTTCCGTTGGCGAGTACGCCGTACAATTCCGTACTCTTGCTTCAGAATTATCCTGGAATAATGAGGCCCTCTGCGCGACCTTTAAAAAAGGCCTATCCAGCAACATTAAAGATGTTCTGGCCGCACGAGAAATCCCTGCTAACCTACATGAACTCATCCATCTTGCCACTCGCATTGACATGCGTTTTTCCGAAAGGCGTCAGGAGCTCCGCCAGGATATGGACTTTGTTCGCACAAGGCGTTTTTTCTCCCCGGCTCCTCTCTCCTCTGGTCCCCTGCAATCCGTTCCTGTGCCTCCCGCCGTGGAGGCTATGCAGGTCGACCGGTCTCGCCTGACACCTCAAGAGAGGACACGACGCCGCATGGAGAATCTCTGCCTGTACTGTGCCAGTACCGAACACTTCCTGAAGGATTGTCCTATCCGTCCTCCCCGCCTGGAAAGACGTACGCTGACTCCGCACAAAGGTGAGACAGTCCTTGATGTCTACTCTGCTTCTCCACGTCTTACTGTGCCTGTGCGGATATCTGCCTCTGCCTTCTCCTTCTCTACTATGGCCTTCTTGGATTCCGGATCTGCAGGAAATTTTATTTTGGCCTCTCTCGTCAACAGGTTCAACATCCCAGTGACCAGTCTCGCCAGACCCCTCTACATCAATTGTGTAAACAATGAAAGATTGGACTGTACCATACGTTTCCGCACGGAGCCCCTTCTAATGTGCATCGGACCTCATCACGAGAAGATTGAATTTTTGGTCCTCCCCAATTGCACTTCCGAAATCCTCCTTGGACTACCCTGGCTTCAACTCCATTCCCCAACCCTGGATTGGTCCTCTGGGGAGATCAAGAGTTGGGGGCCCTCTTGTTTCAAGGACTGCCTAAAACCGGTTCCCAGTACCCCTTGCCGTGACTCTGTGGTTCCCCCTGTAACCGGTCTCCCTAAGGCCTATATGGACTTTGCGGATGTTTTTTGCAAAAAACAAGCTGAGACTCTACCTCCTCACAGGCCTTATGATTGTCCTATTGACCTCCTCCCGGGTACTACTCCACCCCGGGGCAGAATCTATCCCCTGTCCGCCCCAGAGACTCTTGCTATGTCGGAGTACATCCAGGAAAATTTAAAAAAAGGCTTTATCCGTAAATCCTCCTCTCCTGCCGGAGCCGGATTTTTCTTTGTGTCCAAAAAAGATGGCTCTCTACGTCCTTGCATTGACTACCGCGGTCTTAATAAAATCACGGTAAAGAACCGCTACCCCCTACCCCTCATCTCTGAACTCTTTGATCGCCTCCAAGGTGCCCACATCTTTACCAAACTGGACTTAAGAGGTGCTTATAATCTCATCCGCATCAGAGAGGGGGATGAATGGAAAACGGCATTTAACACTAGAGATGGACACTTTGAGTATCTGGTCATGCCCTTTGGCCTGTGCAACGCCCCTGCCGTCTTCCAAGACTTTGTTAATGAAATTTTTCGTGATCTCTTATACTCCTGTGTTGTTGTATATCTGGACGATATCCTGATTTTTTCTGCCAATCTAGAAGAACACCGCCAGCATGTCCGTATGGTTCTTCAGAGACTTCGTGACAATCAACTTTATGCCAAGATAGAGAAATGTCTGTTTGAATGCCAATCTCTTCCTTTCCTAGGATACTTGGTCTCTGGCCAGGGACTACAAATGGATCCAGACAAACTCTCTGCCGTCTTAGATTGGCCACGCCCCTCCGGACTCCGTGCTATCCAACGTTTTTTGGGGTTCGCCAATTATTACAGGCAATTTATTCCACATTTTTCTACCGTTGTGGCCCCTATCGTGGCTTTAACCAAAAAAAATGCCAATCCCAAGTCTTGGCCTCCTCAAGCGGAAGACGCCTTTAAACGGCTCAAGTCTGCCTTTTCTTCGGCTCCCGTGCTCTCCAGACCTGACCCATCTAAACCCTTCCTATTGGAGGTTGATGCCTCCTCTGTAGGAGCTGGAGCGGTCCTTCTACAAAAAAATTCTTCCGGGCATGCTGTTACTTGTGGTTTTTTTTCTAGGACCTTCTCTCCGGCGGAGAGGAACTACTCCATCGGGGATCGAGAGCTTCTAGCCATTAAATTAGCACTTGAGGAATGGAGGCATCTGCTGGAGGGATCAAGATTTCCAGTTATTATTTACACCGATCACAAGAACCTCTCCTATCTCCAGTCTGCCCAACGGCTGAATCCTCGCCAGGCCAGGTGGTCTCTGTTCTTTGCCCGATTTAATTTTGAAATTCACTTTCGGCCTGCCGATAAGAACATTAGGGCCGATGCTCTCTCTCGTTCCTCGGATGCCTCGGAAGTTGAACTCTCTCCGCAACACATCATTCCTCCTGACTGCCTGATTTCCACTTCTCCAGCCTCCATCAGGCAAACTCCTCCAGGAAAGACCTTCGTCTCTCCACGCCAACGCCTCGGAATCCTCAAATGGGGTCACTCCTCCCATCTCGCAGGTCATGCAGGCATCAAGAAATCTGTGCAACTCATCTCTCGCTTCTATTGGTGGCCGACTCTGGAGACGGATGTCGTGGACTTTGTGCGAGCCTGCACTGTCTGTGCCCGGGATAAGACTCCTCGCCAGAAGCCCGCTGGTTTTCTTCATCCTCTGCCTGTCCCCGAACAGCCTTGGTCTCTGATTGGTATGGATTTTATTACAGACCTACCCCCATCCCGTGGCAACACTGTTGTTTGGGTGGTCGTTGATCGATTTTCCAAGATGGCACATTTCATCCCTCTTCCTGGTCTTCCTTCAGCGCCTCAGTTGGCTAAACAATTTTTTGTACACATTTTTCGTCTTCACGGGTTGCCCACACAGATAGTCTCGGATAGAGGCGTCCAATTCGTGTCAAAATTCTGGAGGGCTCTCTGTAAACAACTCAAGATTAAATTAAACTTTTCTTCTGCATATCATCCTCAATCCAATGGACAAGTAGAAAGAATTAACCAGGTCTTGGGTGATTATTTACGACATTTTGTTTCCTCCCGCCAGGATGATTGGGCAGATCTTCTACCATGGGCCGAATTCTCGTATAACTTTAGAGTCTCTGAATCTTCCTCCAAATCCCCATTTTTCGTGGTGTACGGCCGTCACCCTCTTCCCCCCCTCCCTACTCCCTTGCCCTCTGGTTTGCCCGCTGTAGATGAAGTGACTCGTGATCTTTCCACCATATGGAAAGAGACCCAAAATTCTCTTTTACAGGCTTCATCTCGCATGAAAAAGTTTGCCGATAAGAAAAGAAGAGCTCCCCCCATTTTTGCTCCCGGAGACAAGGTATGGCTCTCCGCTAAATATGTCCGCTTTCGTGTCCCCAGTTACAAACTGGGTCCACGCTATCTTGGTCCTTTCAAAGTCTTGTGCCAAATTAATCCTGTCTCTTACAAACTTCTTCTTCCTCCTTCTCTCCGTATTCCTAATGCCTTTCATGTCTCTCTTCTTAAACCACTCATCATCAACCGTTTCTCTCCCAAGTTAGTTTCTCCCACTCCTGTCTTCGGTTCTTCTGACGTCTTCTCAGTGAAAGAGATACTGGCCTCCAAGACGGTCAGAGGAAAAAGGTTCTTTTTGGTGGATTGGGAGGGCTGTGGACCTGAAGAGAGATCCTGGGAACCTGAGGACAACATCCTAGACAAAAGTCTGCTCCTCAGGTTCTCAGGCTCTAAGAAGAGGGGGAGACCCAAGGGGGGGGGTACTGTTACGCCGAGCGCTCCGGGTCCCCGCTCCTCCCCGGAGCGCTCGCTTCTCTCTCGCTACCGCAGCGCTCCGGGCAGCTCCACTGACCCGGTGCGCTGCGATACCGTCTCCAGCCGGGATGCGATTCGCGATGCGGGTGGCGCCCGCTCGCTATGCGCATCCCGGCTCCTGTACCTGACTCGCTCTCCGTCTGTCCTGTCCCGGCGCGCGCGGCCCCGCTCCCTAGGGCGCGCGCGCGCCGGGTCTCTGCGATTTAAAGGGCCACTGCGCCGCTGATTGGCGCAGTGGTTCCAATTAGTGTGTTCACCTGTGCACTCCCTATTTATACCTCACTTCCCCTTCACTCCCTCGCCGGATCTTGTTGCCATTGTGCCAGTGAAAGCGTTTCCTTGTGTGTTCCTAGCCTGTGTTCCAGACCTCCTGCCGTTGCCCCCGACTACGATCCTTGCTGCCTGCCCCGACCTTCTGCTACGTCCGACCTTGCTTCCGTCTACTCCCTTGTACCGCGCCTATCTTCAGCAGTCAGAGAGGTTGAGCCGTTGCTAGTGGATACGACCTGGTCACTACCGCCGCAGCAAGACCATCCCGCTTTGCGGCGGGCTCTGGTGAAAACCAGTAGTGACTTAGAACCGATCCACTAGCACGGTCCACGCCAATCCCTCTCTGGCACAGAGGATCCACTACCTGCCAGCCGGCATCGTGACACATATTTACTTAAAAACAAAGGAAATAAGAGAAAGGATAACAATCGGGTAAGATTCATTACCCGATCCCATGCACAAATCGATGATATTAGACAAATCTTGAGGAAATATTGGGATATCTTACATATGGACCCGGTACTCAGACTAAACATTCAAAAAACGCCTTCTATCACCTACAGGCGATCAGACAACCTGAAGGATGTCCTTGTAAGGAGTCATCATTCGGGTGAAAAACCAGAACATTTTTTTGGTTCTCTCGGACCCAGATGGGGGTGCAGACCCTGTGGGAAGTGCCTGGCATGAACAAACATTGAGAATACTACCAATTTCCTACATGGAAAAAATTGTTGGTTGCAATTGTAAACGAAATGGATATACAAGTTGAGAACATTGTCCCCTTCTGGCCTGAATGACCATGTGAGTTTTGTTCCATTCCTATAGAAATAGTAAATATGTATAGATATTCTTCTCTTGATCTGTGTTTTTAGTCTATCTGTCTGGGTAACAAGGACGAATTGTTCTTTTTTTTTTTTTATATTATTTTAACCACTTTTCTTTCCTTGTATACTTATTCTTCTGTCTTCTGTTTTATTTTAGGTGTCTGAATGATGTTTATCTTCCTGTATTTCATCTCCTCCCTTCATGTATTTATAATTTTCTATATATGTGACCTGCTCTGGAGTCTATTGGAACTTAGCAAGTTTTATATATGTCATGAAGTACTATGCTAAATGAATTATTGAATTTATTATTAATTTTATTTATTAAAAAATTTATTTTTTTAATGATATTATTCTATATCTCTAAGATATATATATATTTTTCTATATTTATATTTATTTATTTTTATGTCTACATTTTCATTAATTACATTTACACTATTATATATATTTTATATATATATATATATATATATATATATATATATATATATATATTTTACACAATGTATCTTATTAACTTTAGATATATATATGCACACATATATCATTCATTACTTTTTATTTATATTTAATATTATTTACACAGTAAAACATGTATACACTATGAAATTTTATTTTAATTATTATATATATTTTTTCACTATTATAATTTATTGTTACAATTTTATATATATATATATATATATATATATATATATATATATATATATATTTGCACACACACTATTATACCCTATATAATTTATTATACCCTTTTACACAACATATAAACATTTTTCTACATAATGGTTTTTTCACAATTTGATATTAGCCCACATATGGCTTATTATGAATTTGGCTGCGAGCTTTAATACTGTTATGATATATGAATTAATCATATACATTTTTTACATAACATAATATTTATAGGTTTGTGAGTATCACTTCTTTGCATGTTCACGTTTTGGCACTATTTTGCACTGTTTTGAGCACGATTTGCACTTTGATCACTTACTTCCCTGATTCACCCATATTCTAACAATGTCTAAAGTATGGTACTCCATGGCGCCTGCGCAGGATAAGGGACTCCGGAGTTGTCACGTGACGCGTGGTCACATGATCGCTCATCGCAAGACTTCATGCGTGCGTACTCCAGTGCGGTCATGTGAGCCCGCCGGGCGGAAGGGATGGGCAGTCCCGACGGGCTCACATGATCGTAGCACGGAGATGCACGCTGTCCGAGCCCACTATGGTGGCGGGCGGATATGACATCCAGCGTGCGTATGAGGGTGAGCATCAAGCCTTAAAAACAGATGTTAAACGGCCATTACAAAATCCCATTAAAGTCTATGGGATTTTTTGATTATCTGTTATGACCCGTTATAGCCTGTCATGAATAACGGAAGTTATTTGTGACGGAAGAAAAATGGCACATGCACAAACGGGTAAATTAACGGACGTTATTTTTACCTTTGAAGTCTATGGCAAACGGATGAGCCTTAATGTTATCTGTTTGCACTTGGTTTATACTATCCATTATTACTTCTGAGCATGCTCAGAAAAGGTGACATCAGCAAACTTCTGCTGTGCTGAGGGACTTCTACTACTCCCATCAGGGGACAGACCTGTTTCCATGATGGGAGTCTGCCGGTGGCTGGGGAGGCTACATTAGTACAAACACTAATGTAGCCTCCCCAGCCACCTGCAGACTCCCGCAGCCGGGGAAACAGACTCTGTTGCATGATTGGGGCTGCAGTACAGGGGCTGAGGGCTTGATTGCACAAGGTCTCACTTTTGATACCCGATGCGATTAGAAGTTATTAAACGGGGTGGGCGGCATGCTCCACTCCCCTGCGATGTACAATGTATTTTACTTTCATTTTTAAATTTCCCGCCGGGAGCCCTGAATGGCCAGTATGGATGCGCCATTCAGGGCTCCCGGAAGGGTTTTTAAACTTCAGTGTTCCTTACTGTATAAACACATTCCCCCATTTTATTCATGTGTATATGTATGATTCCCCCCCACCCCCTGCCTGCTGCCTGGTCCTCTGCCTGGTCCTGCTGCCTGGTCCTCTAGCACGCGCACAGCAGGGACTTTCCTTTCCCCTACTCATCTCCATATCTGACAGAGAGGAGCTGCTGTACCTGACCTGTACCACCAATGCGCTGCCTCATTCATATATTCCCCACCGCCACCCGACATCTCGGGTACGGAGATGAGCACTGGGGAATAGACTGACAGCAGGGCAGCAGCGGGGACATGTCAGGAACCGGCAGCGGTGAATGAATGAAACAGCACACAGGGGAGACAGGTCCCTCCATTCTCCACTGCTCATCTCTGTCAACTACGGAGATGAGCAGTAGGGAAAGGAATGGCATGTCCCTGCTGTGTGCTGTGACAGCGCTACAAGACCGGGCAGCAGGCAGGGGGGAATCATGCATATACACATGGCGGGAATGGGGGAATGTGATACAGTAAGGAACACTTAAAACAGCCATACATGACGGATATTATAACGGGTCTTAATGGATGAATATGCCCATTATTTTGACGGACGTTACTCAGCTGTTAGCACCCGTTATTTAATCCGTTATTATACATACACAGAAAACGGATGTTTAATAACTGATGAATACTCATAGTGTGAAAGTAGCCTTAAAGGGGTATTCCAGGCCAAAACTTTTTTTTATGAATCAACTGGCTCTGGAAAGTTAAACAGATTTGTAAATTACTTCTATTAAAAATCTTAATCCTTCCAATAGTTATTGCTTCTGAAGTTGAGTTGCTGTTTTCTGTCTAACTGCTTTCTGATGACTCACGTCCCAGGAGCTGTGCAGCTCCTATGGGGATATTTTCCCATCATGCACAGCTCCCGGGACGTGACATCATTATTGAGCAGTTAGACAGAAAACTTCAGAAGCTAATAACTATTGGAAGGATTAAGATTTTTTAATAGAAGTAATTTACAAATCTGTTTAACTTTCCGGAGCCAGTTGATATATAAAAAAAAGTTTTTGCCTGGAATACCCCTTTAACTTAATGTGTTGTAAATCCCACATGAGGCGTTTCAAGTCAAACACACAATTCACCTCCTGAAAAACATTAGCGATGCATTTTTCGCAATTTTTATTTTCCAACATGTTTAAGTCCATATGTACATCTAATTATAACTACAGATTCCATTTAGTAACACTAATATGGAATCAAATAATGATAGGGAAAATGTGCATAAATATACTCAAATAGTAAGTCCCATGTAAAAGTCCAGAAAAAACATATATCTATCAAATGTTAGTGATGGCACAGGGCAAGCACGGCTTCAATCTGGATATAAATTGTCACGATGCCGGCTGGCAGGTAGTGGATCCCCTGTGCCAGAGAGGGATGGCGAGGACCGCGCTAGTGGACCGGTTCTAAGCCACTACAGGTTTTCACCAGAGCCCGCCGCAAAGCGGGATGGTCTTGCTGCGGCGGTAGTGACCAGGTCGTATCCACTAGCAACGGCTTACCTCTCTGGCTGCTGAAGATGCTGAAGATAGGCGCGGTACAATGGAGTAGGCAGAAGCAAGGTCGGACGTAGCAGAAGGTCGGGGGCAGGCGGCAAGGATCGTAGTCAGGGGCAACGGCAGGAGGTCAGGAACACGGACTAGGAACAGACTAGGGAAAGCTTTCACTAGGCACTAAGGCAACAAGATCCGGCCAGGGAGTGCAGGGGAAGTGAGGTGATATAGGGAAGTGCACAGGTGGGAGCCAATAAAGCTAATTGGGAAGATTGGGCCAGGCACCATCATTGGTGCACTGGCCCTTTAAATCGCAGAGACCCGGCGCGCGCGCGCCCTAGGGAGCGGGGCCGCGCGCGCCGGGACAGGACCGAGGGAGAGCGAGTCAGGTACGGGGACCGGGGTGCGCATCGCGAGCGGGCGCTACCCGCATCGCGAATCGCACCCCGGCTGAAGGCGGGACCGCAGCGCACCCGGTCAGTGGATCTGACCGGGGCGCTGCAACAACGAAGATGAGGCGAGCGCTCCGGGGAGGAACGGGGACCCGGAGCGCTCGGCGTAACAGTACCCCCCCCCTTGGGTCTCCCCCTCTTCTTGGGGCCAAAGAACCTGAGAAAGAAAAACTCAATTTTTTCGTGATGAGGTCCGATGCAAATTAGGAGGGGTTCTGTGTGGAAACGTACGAGACAGTCCAATCTTTTATTGTAAAAACAATAGATGTAGAGGGGTCTGGCGAGACTGGTCACAGGAACGTAGAACCTGTTGATGAGAGAGGCCAAAAAAAATTTTCCTGCAGATCCGGAATCCAAGAAGAGCATAGTAGAGAAGGAGAAGGTAGAGGCAGATATCCGCACAGGCACAGTAAGGCGTGGAGAAGCAGAGTTGACATCAAGAACTGTGTCACCTTTGTGCGGAGTCAGCGTACGTCTTTCCAGGCGGGGAGGACGGATAGGACAATCCTTCAGGAAGAGTTCGGTACCGGCATAGTACAGGCAAAGATTCTCCATGCGGCGTAGTGTCCTCTCTTGAGGTGTCAAGCAAGACCGGTCAACTTGCATAGCCTCCGCGGCGGGAAGCACAGGAACAGATTGCAGAGGACCAGAGGGGAGAGGAGCCGGAGAGAAAAAACGCTTCGTGCGAACAAAGTCCATATCCAGGCGGAGCTCCAGACGCCATCCGGAAGAACGCATGTCAATGCGAGTGGCAAGGTGAATGAGTTCATGTAGGTCAGCAGGAGTCTCTCGTGCGGCCAGAACATCTTTAATGTTGCTGGATAGGCCTTTTTTAAAGGTCGCGCAGAGAACCTCACTATTCCAAGACAACTCGTAAGCAAGAGTACGGAACTGAATGGCGTACTCGCCAACGGAAGAAACACCCTGGGCCAGGTTCAGCAGGGCAATCTCGGCTGAAGAAGCTCGGGCAGGTTCCTCAAAGACACTTCGAATTTCCGAGAAGAAGGAGTGTACAGAGGCAGTGACGGGGTCATTGCGGTCCCAGAGCGGTGCGGCCCATGACAGGGCTTTTCCAGACAGAAGGCTGACTACGAAAGCCACCTTAGACCTTTCAGTAGGAAACTGGTCCGACATCATCTCCAAGTGCTGGGAACATTGCGAAAGAAAGCCACGGCAATACTTAGAGTCCCCATTAAATTTGTCCGGCAAGGACAGGCAGAGGCTAGGAGTGGCCACTCGCTGCGGAGGAGGTGCAGGAGCTGGCGGAGGAGAAGATTGCTGGAGAAGTTGCGACTGAAGTTGGTGCGAAATGGTGGACATTTCCGACAGCTGACGGGTTAGAAGGGCGATCAGTCGGGCTTGCTGGGCGGCCACCGTGGTGAGGTCAGCGACCACTGACAGAGGAACTTCAGCGGGATCCATGGCCGGATCTACTGTCACGATGCCGGCTGGCAGGTAGTGGATCCCCTGTGCCAGAGAGGGATGGCGAGGACCGCGCTAGTGGACCGGTTCTAAGCCACTACAGGTTTTCACCAGAGCCCGCCGCAAAGCGGGATGGTCTTGCTGCGGCGGTAGTGACCAGGTCGTATCCACTAGCAACGGCTTACCTCTCTGGCTGCTGAAGATGCTGAAGATAGGCGCGGTACAATGGAGTAGGCAGAAGCAAGGTCGGACGTAGCAGAAGGTCGGGGGCAGGCGGCAAGGATCGTAGTCAGGGGCAACGGCAGGAGGTCAGGAACACGGACTAGGAACAGACTAGGGAAAGCTTTCACTAGGCACTAAGGCAACAAGATCCGGCCAGGGAGTGCAGGGGAAGTGAGGTGATATAGGGAAGTGCACAGGTGGGAGCCAATAAAGCTAATTGGGAAGATTGGGCCAGGCACCATCATTGGTGCACTGGCCCTTTAAATCGCAGAGACCCGGCGCGCGCGCGCCCTAGGGAGCGGGGCCGCGCGCGCCGGGACAGGACCGAGGGAGAGCGAGTCAGGTACGGGGACCGGGGTGCGCATCGCGAGCGGGCGCTACCCGCATCGCGAATCGCACCCCGGCTGAAGGCGGGACCGCAGCGCACCCGGTCAGTGGATCTGACCGGGGCGCTGCAACAACGAAGATGAGGCGAGCGCTCCGGGGAGGAACGGGGACCCGGAGCGCTCGGCGTAACATAAATGCACCACTTGTGAAGTCCATTACATATACATCGGGACCATGTGCGAGGGAACACGTTAGAGTGAGCTCGAGCCAGTTCTCGAGGAGAAAATTCCAAACAATAATAGGTGTGATCAAGCTCCCCTAAAAACATAAACGTTTATTCATCTTATTAAAAACAAAGTGCTCAAAAACAACCCACATAAAAACCAAATGAAACGCTGTCGCGTTTCGGTTCATGAAAATACCTTAATCATGGCAATAACTTGTCTATGATAACTTATATATTATACTTATATACCTTGTTCTCAATGAATTCATCAGGTTCAGGCTCCACTCACTGTTTGGTCGGTCACCTGACCACACCTAATCGCTTTGTATTCACACCTGTTGTAGGCAAGTAGTTCGACTTTCAAGGTAGATAGAAGCATGGATTCACATATGGCACAGTGTACATTGGATCAAAACAGTATATGCGTTTTTGAATACATTTTGCATTCCAACCTAATGTAGACATAGTTGTTAATAGATCTACGCCAGGTCCAGAAAGAGGATCCAAAATGCCTCCCATCTGAACACCAGCTTAGTCCAACCTCCTCCTTGTTTCGGATGCTTCACTTTTTCTATACCTTGTATAGTGAGGTGGGAAAGATCACCTGAGTGGGTTTATAAGAAATGCCTTATGAGGCCCGACATTGCTCTTTGGGTTTCATACACATTATGCGGCATATGAATATTCTCCGCAATTCTGATTTTTAATTTTCTGGATGTGCAGCCTACATACTGGTACAAACAGGTTGCCAGGTATACAACATAGGTTGTGGAACAATTGATAAATGTTTTTAAAGGGTATGTTTTCCCTGTTTTATGTACTATTAGAGTGGACAGAAGGAGACGTGCTAATATGGGTATTTTTTAGGGGAGCTGGCTCACACCTATTTTTGTTTGGAATTTTCTCGAGAACCGGCTCGAGTGCACTCTTCCGTGCTCCCTCGCACATGGTCCCGATGTATATGTACTGGAATTCAGAAGTTGTGAGCTGACTCTACTTTGTTTTTGCATTTTTGTAAATTTTTATCTGGATTGAAGCCGTGCTTGCCCTGTGACATCACTAACATTTGACAGATATATGTTTTTTCTGGACATTTACACGGGACTTACTATTTGAGTATATTTATACATATTTTCCCTATCATTATTTGATTAAATATTAGTGTTACTAAATGGAATCTGTAGTTTCAATGGATCTACATGGACTTTAACATGTTGGAAAATGAAAATTGAAAAAAACACATTGCTAATTTTTTTTCAGGAGACTCAAATGTGAATTGTGTGTTTGACATGAAATGCCTCATGTGGGATTTACAACACCTTAAGGCGCAACAGTTGAAAGTATGGTGGGATGCAATCACCCTAAAACAATATGTAGATAAACCTATGAACCCCCAGTGGGCTAAGAATATGCAAAAATCAACAGCAGTATATGATGAGGACTATGAGGTAAGACAACGCTCTCACAAAGTGCTCTTTTGAACGCATGTCTCTACTTATTGAAAAGGAACAGGTTAAAAGAGAACAACTGGAACAATCTATTACAACACTACAAAAATCATTGGAACCGTACAAGAATACTAAGGAACTGGAAACTTTACAATTGAACATGAATCAATCCCTACAAAAATTAGAGGAATAAGTCACATCTAGAGATGAGCGAATCGAAGTTGACCAACCCGAATTTGTTACGAATTTCATGAAAAATTCGATTCGCAACGAATACGAATATTGCCGCGATTCTATCGCGAGAATCGCTTCATTAAACTCCATTTTACAGCGTTCCAGGGGACCTAAGATGGTGGATCCACATGTTAGTACATGGGACAGTGGATTATAGGAGGGCGGGAAACAGCGGCGGGAATGAAGGTAGGCGGGCTGACCCTGAATCACATGTGAGATGCAGCCTATCAGTGTTCACTGACCCCTGGATGTCACAGCCCCTATATAATCGGCGGCCATCTTGCCTCTCTTCATTTAATCTATGCACTCAGATGGAGAGGACGGGACTGCGTGTGTGTGAATAGCTCATACCACAGCGTTACACTGCAACTGCTAGTCACATCAGCATTAGGGAAAGGCAGGAGTGCAGAGTGCTTTGCTGTTACACTGAGAAGGATCATTGATAGCTAAACCTCCTATTCACGTTATTGAGCATTGCAGCAGAGAGGGGCAGATAGCCGTCAGCTGCCTCATACAGATCTCCAAGCTGCCTGAACTTTCTGAAGCATCTTATCTCCTCATTGTTCAGCCCAACTGAGTTTATTTTTGTTTGCTCCACAAAACTTCTGCTGCTCAGAATTGTGTGACAGAGTGCAATTTAGGGTTTAATCCCTGGATTTTTATTTTTGTGTGGTGCTGCACTGTTGGGTCCTGCTGCTGTTCAGAAATACGTGATTGTTCAGTGGACTGAAGTGCATTTGGACCATTTTTTATCTGTTAATCTGTCAAGGGGCTGGCTACATACTGTGCAAGTCCAAACAATACTATTCACCGGCTGTTTAAAAAAAAAAAATTTAAACAGTTTTTTCTGCGTATAGTTACGCATATATAACTGCCCTCATCAGTGCATACCGCATAGGTACATGCAAGTATTGTACCATTTAGTACCTGTTAAGCTGTCAAGGTGTTCCATACCGTCAAAGTCCAAACAATAGTATCCACCAGCTGGTGTTTTACAAAAATACTGAGTTTTTTCTGCTAATAGTTAGGCATATTACTGCCCTCATCAGTGCATACCGCATAGGTACATGCAAGTATTGTACCATTTAGTACCTGTTAAGCTGTCAAGGTGCTCCAAACCGTCAAAGTCCAAACAATAGTATCCACCGGCTGCTGTATTACAAAAATACTGAGTTTTTTCTGCTAATAGTTAGGCATATTACTGCCCTCATCAGTGCATAACGCATACGTACATCCAAGTATTGTACCATTTAGTATCTGTTAAGCTGTCAAGATGCTCCATACCGTCAAAGTCCAAACAATAGTATCCACCGGCTGGTGTATTACAAAAATACTGAGTTTTTTCTGCTAATAGTTAGGCATATTACTGCCCTCATCAGTGCATACCGCATACGTACATCCAAGTATTGTACCATTTAGTATCTGTTAAGCTGTCAAGGTGCTCCATACCGTCAAAGTCCAAACAATAGTATCCACCGGCTGGTGTATTACAAAAATACTGAGTTTTTTCTGCTAATAGTTAGGCATATTACTGCCCTCATCAGTGCATACCGCATACGTACATCCAAGTATTGTACCATTTAGTACCTGTTAAGCTGTCAAGGTGCTCCAAACCGTCAAAGTCCAAACAATAGTATCCACCGGCTGGTGTATTACAAAAATACAGATTTTTTTCTGCTAATAGTTAGGCATATTACTGCCCTCATCAGTGCATACCGCATACGTACATCCAAGTATTGTACCATTTAGTACCTGTTAAGCTGTCAAGGTGCTCCATACCGTCGAAGTCCAAAAAATAGTATCCACCGGCTGGTGTTTTACAAAAATACAGAGTTTTTTTCTGCCAATAGGCCCTCATCAGTGCATACCGCATACGTACATCCAAGTATTGTACCATTTAGTACCTGTTAAGCTGTCAAGGTGCTCCATACCGTCAAAGTCCAAACAATAGTATCCACCGGCTGGTGTTTTACAAAAATACCGAGTTTTTTCTGCTAATAGTTAGGCATATTACTTCCCTCATCAGTGCATACCGCATACGTACATCCAAGTATTGTACCATTTAGTAGCTGTCAAGGTGCTCCATACCGTCAAAGTCCAAACAATAGTATCCACCGGCTGTTTTTTTTTACAAAAATACAGAGTTTTTTCTGCTAATTGGCCCTCATCAGTGCATACCGCATACGTACATCCAAGTATTGTACCATTTAGTACCTGTTAAGCTGTCAAGGTGCTCCATACCGTCAAAGTCCAAACAATAGTATCCACTGGCTGGTGTTTTACAAAAATACAGAGTTTTTCTGCTAATAGTTAGGCATATTACTGCCCTCATCAGTGCATACCGCATAGGTACATCCAAGTATTGTACCATCTAGTACCTGTTAATCTGTCAAGGGCCTACCTACTGTTCAAGGACAGCCGTAGTAGTCACCTGCTGCTGTTCTAGACAAATACTGTTTAAAGAGTAGTGTAGCGTATTGTAATACCCTCATAAACGCACTAAGTATGTCAGGCAGAGAAGTGCCAGGACGTGCACAGAGGAGTGGCAGAGGCCTAAATACTTCAGGCAGAGTTGGCAGCAGACTTGGGGCGAGTGGCAGCAGGAGTCGCAGCGAGAGGCCTGAGCTCCCGTTATCAGCCAGCGGTCAAGTCTCCACCAGCAACCCATCTGCCTTTGTCGACTGGTTAACACGCTCATCCACATCATCACAAGTGACATCTGACACCCCCAGTCAACAGTCGGTGGGTTCCAACCCTCAGCTGGCATGGCCCGGGAGCAGTCCGTGTCCTCCCATTGCCTTTGTCCTATGCTGTTCCCTCTCCTAAAGAAGTATCTTATGCTGTGGGTTCAGCTCCACTATTTACTGAGGATGATCCAATAGAGGACAGTCAGCAGCTACTGGACAGCCAAGAAGGAGAGGACACATGCGCCGCTTGCTCCGCTAAGCGGTCAAGTAGTGATGCGGAGAGTGACGTGGGAGGAGGTGTTGCAAGTGTTCAGGGTCCTGAAGCAGACACTGTTGGGGAACCTGAGGAGGACATCAGTGACGTGCCCACAACTGTTGATGATGATGAAGCCGATCGCAATTGGGAGCCGAGTGCAGAAGGGGCATCATCAGGAGAAGAGAGTTGCAGGTTGCCCTTGAGGCAGCAAGGCGGTAGCACAGTTGGCAGTCAGCGGGGTGACAGTAGTGGAAATTCAGGAGCCAAACATGCCCGGGGGAGACCACCTGCTTCGCGGCAGCCTACCTTTCCGGGAGGTAGTGGAACAGGGGTTCCTGGAGATGGCGCCAGTAGCAGTCAATTAGTGTGGACTTCGGGTGGGAAAATCAGCTACTCGGCGGTGTGGAAATTTTTCATAAGGCATCCGGAGGAGGTTCACGTAGCCACATGCAAGATCTGTCGGCAGAAGGTGAAGCGTGGCCAGGGTCCCAATGTCGGCACCACGGCCCTGCATCAACACATGCTTCGCCACCATACAGCGGCCTGGGAGAACCGTGGCTTCGATGTAGTGGTCCAGCCTGCTGCATCACCCAGTGGCCATCCGCTCCCTCCTTCATCCAGCCAAGGCTCCACCACCTCAGCCGAAGGGAGCTGTGTGTCAAGCCCTCCTTCTGTCGCTCCTGCTTCTCCCGCTTTTAGTCAGTCATTCCGCCAACAATCCATCGGCGAAGCCATGTCCAAGAGACAACAGTATGCGCCCACTCATCCAACGGCGCAGAAGTTGAATGTGCTCCTGTCCAAGTTACTGGTGTTGCAGTCCCCCCCTTTTCAAGTGGTGGACTCTGCACCTTTCAGAGAATTGATGGCTTGTGCCGAGTCGAGGTGGAGATTCCCAAGCCGTCATTTCTTTGCGAAGAAGGCAGTACCAGCCCTGCATAAGTTTGTACAAGAGAAGGTGAGCCAGTCCTTGAGCCTGTCGGTGTGTTTAAAAATGCACAGCAGCGCCGACGTGTGGAGCTGTAACTACGGGCAGGGACAATACTTGTCTTTTACGGCTCACTGGGTAAATGTGGTTCCTGCACAGCCACAACAGCAACTTGGACAGGTCACACCACCTCCTCCTCCACGCTCTCGCTCTCAGGCAGTTGGTCCTGTTACAGTGTGCGACGCCGCCTCCTCATGCTCCACCGTGGCCTCGGCCTCCACTGCACGTCCAAACCTCGGTGGCCATTCATCGTACCATGTGTGTAGGGCACGGCGGTGTCAAGCTGTTCTTCACATGGTTTGCCTTGGCGATCGGAGTCACACAGGGGAGCACCTGCTAAAGTTCATTCGTAAAGAAATCCGAGTATGGCTTACTCCACGAAATCTGGAAATGGGAACCATGGTGACCCACAACGGGAAGAACATCGTGTCCACGCTGCGACAAGGAAGTGTGAAACATGCGCCCTGCATGGCACACGTGTTTAATCTGGTTGTTAAGCACTTCCTCAAGTCTTCACCCCATTTGCAAAACATCATGAAAATGGCAAGGAAACTGTGCATGCACTTCAGCTACTCGTACACCTTCAAGCACACTTTCCTTAAGCTGCAGCGTCAGAACGGTATCCCACAACATAGTCTTATTTGTGACGTTGCCACACGTTGGAATTCTACCCTCCATATGTTGGACAGACTATACGAACAAAGAAAAGCCATCACCAATTTCTTGATGATCCAAGCAGATAGGAGTACTCCCCTGTGTAACTTCAATGTGAACCAGTGGCAGCTCATACATGACACCTGCCGTTTGCTGAGGCCCTTTGAGGAAGCCACATTATTTGTTAGTCGCCTGGATTACGCCATGAACGACGTAATTCCACTCCTACATTTCCTACAACAAATTATTGAAACCATGGCTGGTCACGGCAATGGAGACGTTGCGCCTACATCTCAAGGCTACATGAGCCCTGTGGGGGCTGAACTGGAGGAGGAGGATGATGAGGGGCAGAGTGGAGCACAATTTAGGTTGGATGAGATGGCTGGTGTTTCTAGTCTTAGGACAGGAGAGGAGGAGCAGGAGCAGCCAGAGGAGCTGGAGGGTTATGAGGAAGTTGAGACAGAGGACCCAGACACACCGTGGCAGTATGCAGTGGAGATGGAGGCAGGTAGTCCCTCCGAGTCACTGGCGCAAAGGGCAAGATGCATGCTCAGTTGCTTGCGTAGTGACCCCCGAATTGTCAAAATTCGTCAGCGGGATGATTTCTGGATCTCCACCTTATTAGACCCTCGCTACTGTCCCAAAATGGGGGCCTTTTTTACACCCACTGAGAGGGAGGACAAACTGACCTACTACAGAGACATTCTACGTAGTCAGTTGGCTGATGCCTAACGGCCACATGGTCCATCCACTCGCAGGTCTGACTCGGGGTGCCCTCTGCGCTCACCTTCCACTGCCATGGCTGCTGGGGAGGGGTGGGAGGAGCAGTACCAGCTCAATCAGCAGCAGCCTGAGTCTACAGTCGCTGATGAGTAGCTTTCTTCACCCACATAGTGAAGCAACTCATCAGCAGCAGGTAGACATGGAGCAGGACCTGAACCAGCAGGTGGTGGCATACCATGACATGGCCATGCCAACAACCATTGAAGATCCACTGGACTTCTGTGCAGCCAAACTTGATTTATGGCCACAACTAGCAGAGTTTGCCCTGGAAAAACTGTCCTGCCCGGCCAGTAGTATGCCATTAGAGCGGGTGTTTAGAGCGGCCGGGGCCATAGTCACCCCAAGGCGAACTCGTCTGTCCACCAAAAATGTGGAGAGACTGACGTTTGTCAAGATGAATCAGGGATGGAACAGCCAGGATTTCCAGCCACCAATGCCAGATGCCTCAGAGTAGATTCACCAAGCTGCTACACCAACATTTCCCAATTATGGTTGGTTATGAAACCCTCTTGGGTTATCAATTAGGGTTATGGAACCCTCTTTGGTACTGCGATTGCCTGCTCCTGGCTCATCCTGTGTCTTTCAGGAACTACTTGCCTCACTGATGCTTCTGGCCTTGGGCTTTTCATTTTTGGATGTTTAGCAGTAGCTAAATACATGCTTAATGCAAATTTCCACATTCATCTTTAAATGTAAGGGGTTGGTTAGGAAACCCTCTTGGGTACTGTGATTGCCTGCTCCTGGCTCATCCTGTGTCTTTCAGGAACTACTTGCCTCACTGATGCTTCTGGTCTTGGGCCTTTAATTTTTGGATGTTTAGCAGTAGCTAAATATATGCTTAATGCAAAGGTCAACATTGATCTTTAAATGTAAGGGGTTATGAAACCCTCTTGGGTACTGCGAATGCCTGCTCCATACTCATTCTGTGTCTTTCAGGAACTACTTGCCTCCCTGCCCTCAGGCCTTGGGTCTTCAATTTTTGGATGTTTAGCAGTAGCTAAATACATGCTTAATGCAAATTTCAACATTGACTTTTAAATGTAAGGGGTTGGTTATGAAACCCTCTTGTGTACTGCTCCTGACTGCTCCTGACTCATTCTGTGTCTTTCAGGAAATAATTGTCTCCCTGATGCCTCAGGCCTTGGGCCTTAAATTTTTGGAAGTTTAGCAGTAGCTAATACATGCTTAATGCTAATTTCAACAATGATCTTTAAATTCTCGGAGCTCTGTTAGGGCCTTCTCCTACCCCGCCGGGGCCGATCCGAGGACCTCACTAAACCATCCAATCGGTAGTAGAGACATGCGGTGTGTACAAAGGGCAGGGACTTAATGAACCCAAGCTTATGACCAGCGCTTAGTTGTGATTCTTCTTTCCTGGCAAATAATTGCAATCCCTGATCCCTATCGCAAAGGGGGTTACCCTGTCAGTGAAAGATAGACACACGCTGGTCCGTTCAGTGTAGCGCGCGTTCAGCCCCGGACATCTGAGGGCATAACACACCTGTTATTGCTCGATCTCACGAGTGATCGTGCAATGTAAGGGGTTATTAAAGCCTCTTGGGTACTGCTGATGCCTACTCCTGACCGCTCCTGTGTCTTTCAGGAAGTACTTGACTTCCTGATGCTTCTGGGCTTGGGCCATTAATTTTAGGATTTTTGAAATACATACATACATGCTTAATTAAAATTTCAACATTTATGGTGCAATGTATGGGGTTATTAAACACTTTTGGGTAGTGTTTTTTTCAAATTTTCTGATAATTATCACAGTAATAAACTTGAATTTTCCACAATAATAACCATTACACCACTGAACGATTGTTGCGTGTGATTTTTTAAGTAAAATTTTCAAAAAAAATACGCAGAGGGATGAACTCTGCTTCATTTCATAAAAAATTCTTTTATAGAAGAATGTCTTTTGGTGGTCCACGGTCCTGCATTATAGAGTCTTCTGGACTCTTGGATATGCGGTTGTTCTTAAACAAAGGTGCAAAAACCAAAAATGGCCGGTAAGGGCTATGGAGACGTTGCGCCTACATCTTACGGCCACATGAGCCCTGTGGGTGCTTGTGAGATTAGGTCCTTTGTACCAACACGGCGGGGTCCGGGACCCAAATTTTGATTTAAATTTCAAAAAAAAAAAATCACACATTTCAATGGTCTCCTCATGCTGCAGCAAACTCCAGGCTGCGTCATTCTGGTAATATATAGAGAGCACTCGCTGTCCTAAATATTCGTTAAAATTTTTCGTCAAAAATGTTTGTCTTTTTTTAAGGGATTGTGAAGCTTTGGTGCGTACTCATGCATCAGCCAACTCCAGCCTGTGTCATTCAGGAAATATATGGTTTACTGATGGCGCTGCTGGGCCTGGGTCTGAGAATTTCAAATTTTCTCATAGGTAGCACCCGCTATCCAAAATCTTTTTCAAAATTTTTTAAAATTGTGGTGTTTTTTGGGAGGGATTGTGAAGCCCTGGTGTGTACTCATGCATCAGCCAACTCCAGGCTGTGTCATTCAGGCAATATATGGGTTACTGATGCCGCTGTGGGGCCTGGGTCTGGTAATTTAAAATTTTCTCATAGGTAGCACCCGCTATCCAAAATCTTCGGTCTAAATTTCTTAATTCATCTTTTAATCTTAGGGATTGTGAAGGCCTAGTACCTACTCATGCTGATGGCAACTCCGGGCTGTGCCATCCATCCACTATATGGTCTCCTCATGCTGCCAACACCTCCATGCTGTGTCATTCAGCCACTATATGGTGTCCTCATGCTGACAACATGTCCATGCTGTTATTCAGTCACTACAGTATATGGTGTCCTCATGCTGCCAACATGTCCATCCTGTGTCATTAAGCCACTATATGGTCTCCTCATGCTGACAACACCTCCATGCTGTGTCATTCTGCCACTATATGGTGTCCTCATGCTTCAGCTTCATCCAAGCTGTGTCATTCAGCCACTATATGGTGTCCTCATGCTGCCAACATCTCCACACTGTGCCATTCAGCCACTATATGGTGTCCTCATGCTGACAACATGTCCATGCTGTTATTCAGCCACTACAGTATATGGTGTCCTCATGCTGCCAACATGTCCATGCTGTGTCATTAAGCCACTATATGGTCTCCTCATGCTGACAACACCTCCATGCTGTGTCATTGTTACGCCTAGCGCTCCGGGTCCCCGCTCCTCCCCGGAGCGCTCACGGCGTCTTTCTCCCTGCAGCTCCCCGGTCAGTCCCGCTGACCGGGAGCGCTGCACTGTCATGGCCGTTGGGGATGCGATTCGCACAGCGGGACGCGCCCGCTCGCGAATCGCATCCCAGGTCACTTACCCGTTCCCGTCCCCTGCTGTCATGTGCTGGCGCGCGCGGCTCCGCTCTCTAGGGCGCGCGCGCGCCAGCTCCCTGAGACTTAAAGGGCCAGTGCACCAATGATTGGTGCCTGGTCCAATTAGCTTAATTGGCTTCCACCTGGTCCCTGACTATATCTGACCTCCTCCCATGCACTCCCTTGCCGGATCTTGTTGCCATTGTGCCAGTGAAAGCGTTTCCTTGTGTGTTCCTAGCCTGTGTTCCAGACCTCCTGCCGTTGCCCCCGACTACGATCCTTGCTGCCTGCCCCGACCTTCTGCTACGTCCGACCTTGCTTCTGTCTACTCCCTTGTACCGCGCCTATCTTCAGCAGTCAGAGAGGTTGAGCCGTTGCTAGTGGATACGACCTGGTCACTACCGCCGCAGCAAGACCATCCCGCTTTGCGGCGGGCTCTGGTGAAAACCAGTAGTGACTTGGAACCGATCCACTAGCACGGTCCACGCCAATCCCTCTCTGGCACAGAGGATCCACTACCTGCCAGCCGGCATCGTGACAGTAGATCCGGCCATGGATCCCGCTGAGGTCCCTCTGCCTTATATCTCTGATATCACCACGGTGGTCGCTCAGCAATCCCGACAGATCGCCCATCTAACCCACCAGCTGTCGGAAATGTCCACCATTGTGCACCAACTTCAGTCACAACTTCAGCAGCAATCATCTCCTCCGCCAGCTCCTGCACCCCTTCCGCAGCGAGTGGCCACTCCTAGCCTCCGCCTGTCCTTGCCGGACAAATTTAATGGGGACTCTAAGTTTTGCCGTGGCTTTCTTTCGCAATGTTCCCTGCACATGGAGATGATGTCGGACCAGTTTCCTACTGAAAGGTCTAAGGTGGCTTTCGTAGTCAGCCTTCTGTCTGGAAAAGCCCTGTCATGGGCCACACCGCTCTGGGACCGCAATGACCCCGTCACTGCCTCTGTACACTCCTTCTTCTCGGAAATTCGAAGTGTCTTTGAGGAACCTGCCCGAGCCTCTTCTGCTGAGACTGCCCTGCTGAACCTGGTCCAGGGTAATTCTTCCGTTGGCGAGTACGCCATACAATTCCGTACTCTTGCTTCTGAACTATCCTGGAATAATGAGGCCCTCTGCGCGACCTTTAAAAAAGGCCTATCCAGCAACATTAAAGATGTTCTGGCCGCACGAGAAACTCCTGCTAACCTGCATGAACTCATTCATCTAGCCACTCGCATTGACATGCGTTTTTCTGAGAGACATCAAGAGCTCCGCCAGGAAAAAGACTTAGATCTCTGGACACCTCTCCCACAGTCTCCACTGCAATCTGCGCCTAGGCCTCCCGCCGAGGAAGCCATGCAAGTGGATCGGTCTCGCCTGACCCTGGAAGAGAGGAATCGCCGTAAGGAAGAGAATCTTTGTCTGTACTGTGCCAGTACCGAGCATTTCTTGGTGGATTGCCCTATCCGTCCTCCACGCCTGGGAAACGTACGCACGCACCCAGCTCACGTGGGTGTGGCGTCTCTTGGCTCTAAGTCTGCTTCTCCACGTCTCACGGTGCCTGTACGGATTTCTTCTTCAGCCAGCTCTTCCCTCTCAGCCGTGGCCTGCCTGGACTCTGGTGCCTCTGGGAATTTTATTCGGGAGTCCTTGGCGAATAAATTCCGCATCCCGGTGACCCGTCTTGTCAAGCCACTCCACATTTCCGCGGTCAACGGAGCCAGGTTGGATTGCACCGTGCGTTTCCGCACGAAGCCCCTCCTAATGTGCATCGGACCTCATCATGAGAAAATTGAGTTTTTGGTCCTCCCCAATTGCACTTCTGAAGTTCTCCTTGGACTACCCTGGCTTCTACACCATTCCCCAACCCTGGACTGGTCCACTGGGGAGATCAAGAGTTGGGGTCCCTCTTGTTCCAAGGACTGCCTTAAACCGGTTCCCAGTACTCCCTGCCGTGACCCTGTGGTTCCTCCTGTATCCGGTCTCCCTAAGGTCGTTAGGGACTCTGCCTGCCACAGAAAATGCCTCTCCCCCCCTCCCAGTCCACTCAGGCAAGCCTCGGTGCCTCCTCATGGCCCTCGTCCTGGTGTCACACTGCCCCGTGCCAGGCCTCGCCCTCTGCCCTCCCTCCCCATTCCCACTCCTGCTGTACTGCCTGCCATTGAGGAAACCATCCATTCCTTCCCGGTGTCCTCATCCCAGGGGAGGCAGTCACCGGACAAAAAAAAGGGGAGACCTAAGGGGGGGGGTACTGTTACGCCTAGCGCTCCGGGTCCCCGCTCCTCCCCGGAGCGCTCACGGCGTCTTTCTCCCTGCAGCTCCCCGGTCAGTCCCGCTGACCGGGAGCGCTGCACTGTCATGGCCGTTGGGGATGCGATTCGCACAGCGGGACGCGCCCGCTCGCGAATCGCATCCCAGGTCACTTACCCGTTCCCGTCCCCTGCTGTCATGTGCTGGCGCGCGCGGCTCCGCTCTCTAGGGCGCGCGCGCGCCAGCTCCCTGAGACTTAAAGGGCCAGTGCACCAATGATTGGTGCCTGGTCCAATTAGCTTAATTGGCTTCCACCTGGTCCCTGACTATATCTGACCTCCTCCCATGCACTCCCTGGCCGGATCTTGTTGCCATTGTGCCAGTGAAAGCGTTTCCTTGTGTGTTCCTAGCCTGTGTTCCAGACCTCCTGCCGTTGCCCCCGACTACGATCCTTGCTGCCTGCCCCGACCTTCTGCTACGTCCGACCTTGCTTCTGTCTACTCCCTTGTACCGCGCCTATCTTCAGCAGTCAGAGAGGTTGAGCCGTTGCTAGTGGATACGACCTGGTCACTACCGCCGCAGCAAGACCATCCCGCTTTGCGGCGGGCTCTGGTGAAAACCAGTAGTGACTTGGAACCGATCCACTAGCACGGTCCACGCCAATCCCTCTCTGGCACAGAGGATCCACTACCTGCCAGCCGGCATCGTGACAGTCATTCAGCCACTATATGGTGTCCTCAAGCTTCAGCCTCATCCAAGCTGTGTCATTCAGCCACTATATGGTGTCCTCATGCTGACAACATGTCCATGCTGTTATTCAGCCACTACAGTATATGGTGTCCTCATGCTGACAACACCTCCATGCTGTGTCATTCTGCCACTATATGGTGTCCTCATGCTTCAGCTTCATCCAAGCTGTGTCATTCAGCCACTATATGGTGTCCTCATGCTGCCGACACCTCCACACTGTGCCATTCAGCCACTATATGGTGTCCTCATGCTTCAGCCTCATCCAAGCTGTGTCATTCAGCCACTATATGTGTCCTCATGCTGACAACATGTCCATGCTGTGTCATTCAGCCACTATATGGTGTCCTCATGCTGCCAACACCTCCATTCTGTGTCATTCAGCCACTATATGGTGTCCTCATGCTTCAGCCTCCTCCAAGCTGTGTCATTCAGCCAATATATGATGTCCTCATGCTGCCAACACCTCCACACTGTGCCATTCAACCGCTATATGGTGTCCTCATGCTGCCAACACCTCCATTCTGTGTCATTGAGCCACTATATGGTGTCCTCATGCTTCAGCCTCATCCAAGCTGTGTCATTCAGCCACTATATGGTGTCCTCATGCTGCCAACACCTCCACACTGTGCCATTCAGCCACTATATGGTGTCCTCATGCTGCCAACACCTCCATTCTGTGTCATTGAGTCACTATATGGTGTCCTCATGCTTCAGCCTCATCCAAGCTGTGTCATTCAGCCACTATATGGTGTCCTCATGCTGCCAACACCTCAGCGCTGTGCCATTCAGCCAAAAAATGGTCTCCTCATGCTGCCAACACCTCCACGCTGTCATTCAGTCACTATATGGTCTCCTGACACTGATGCCACCACCAGGCTCTGACATTGTGCTGCTGTGCGGCAGTGATTCTAAAAGCGATGCCGGTAATCTGCATGTTATTCTGAGTAACAGTATTATTTCACTAACCCAGCACACTCCATATGCGTTTTAGAACACAGCAAAGTGTTCAATACCCCTATAGAGGCTGTATGTAGGCTAGAAATAGCCTTTTTTAATATAGATTTGCCGCGGAAAAATTCGGATCAAAACAAACTTTTCCAGAAAATTCGGCGAATCGGTCGAATCGAATTTTTGAAAAGTTCGCTCATCTCTAGTCACATCTATAAAAAAAAAAAAAAGTTTAACTGGGATCTCAAAGATTACACCATGAACAAAGTTTATACTTGGCAACAAAAACCTGAATGCAGACCAAGGTCAATTCTAAAAAATCGCAACTCATCAATAGAGAAAGCAAAAATGTAAGCTTTTCATCTGATAATGAATATACAGACTATGGATAAGAGGGGTCCAAAACGGAACCTGAAAATATGCCCGGGATCCCACCTAAAACAAATCCTAACTCTAAACTTAATCAATATTAACCACAGTCAAAAAACGGAAAAACGGACATACTTCCAATGTGAACAAGCACCAAACCGACACAAGAGGCAGATGCAGGGGTGTACCTAGAGCATTTGGCACCCGGGGCGGACCCTTTGTTTGGCACCCCCCCCCCCCCACACACACACACGCACCCCCCTTAAATACACCCCCTCCCCCCCTTAATTACACCCCTCCCCCCCTTAATTACACCGTTCCTCCACCCCCCTCCCTCCCCTTCCCCCAGGGGCTGACAACAATCGGGGCCCCCGGACCAAAAAAAAGGCAAGGGCCCCTGCTAGTCTCTGCAGGTCGTCAATCTTCTGCCATGCCCCTGTTCCACCCAAATCCCACACAAAATAAACAAAACTTATATATGCAAGAAACACTTTAACGTAGGTAAATTTCCATGACCAATAATACTAGTATACAAGGAGTAAATATATACCACCACTTAATAACTGGATAATACGGCCAAACTGTGCTGAATAAAACCACCATACACAGAATAGTATACTATAAAGGATCTGTATACAATAAAAGTGATTATATAGAGGACCATATGGCGGTAGATATCAGCTGCACACAGGATGTGTATACCATATAAGTGATTACAGTTACATTTTGGGACTCACAATTACGTATTTTCTGATCAGCGGCGTCCTCTTTCCTTTTATACTCCGTCCGGATAAGACCGCCATGTGGATCTCTTAACATCTGCAGGAAAAACATGTCAGACTCTGCATTTTTTCAGAGCCCTCCCCTCCTCTACACAATCTTTCCATCTATAGGCCCACAAACTGTAATAATGCCCTCCTTTGTGTCCTGCACAGTAAAAGGGCAGGTAGGTAGGTAGCCAGGTAACCCCCTCTTTCCCATAGGTATATGCAGAGTTACACCCCCCTCTTTCCCACAGGTATATTCAGAGCTACACCCCCCTCCCTCCCTTCCCCATAGGTATATGCAGAGCTACACTCCCCCTCCCTCCCTTCCCCATAGATATATGCAGACCAACACCCCCCCTCCCTCCTTTCATCATAGGTATATGCAGACCTACACCCCCCTCCCCTCCCCATAGGTATATGCAGACCTACACCCCCCCTCCCTCCATTTCCCATAGGAATATGCAGACCTACACCCCCCCCTCCCTCCATTCCCCATAGGTATATGCAGACCTACACCCCCCTCCCCTCCCCATAGGTATATGCAGACCTACACCCCCCTCCCTCCCTTCCCCATAGGTATATGCAGACCTACACCCCCTCTCCTCCCCATAGGTATATGCAGACCTACACCCCCCTCCCCTCCCCTCCCCATAGGTATATGCAGACCTACACCCCCCCCTCCCTCCCTTCCCCATAGGTATATGCAGACCTACACCCCCCTCCCCATAGGTATATGCAGACCTACACCCCACACACACCTCCCCTCCCCATAGGTATATGCAGACCTACAGCCCCCCTCCCTTCCCCATAGGTATATTCAGACCTACACCCCCCCCCTTAGGTATATGCAGGGTTTTAAAAAAAAAAGGATGCTCACCTGATATCCCACGCAGCGATCTCCTCAGCAGGGGCCCGCATCTTCTCCCCTCCACAGTACAGGCGCCGGATGAGTGACGTCACCGGCGCCTGTACTGCGTGCTGGCGGAGGTCACGTCTCCTCTGTGTTGCTGCAGATGCGGCTCACACAGAGGGGACGCCTTCTCCTGTATGTGCGTGTATCGCGCATACAGGAGAAGGCACCGCTGTCTGCTGGGGATCTGGGATCCACAGTAGTGGCGTCGGTGGCGGGTCAGTCCGCCCCTGGCACCCCCCTTGTGAGTGGCACCCGGGGCGGGCCCCCCCCCACCCCCCGTGGTACGCCACTGGGCAGATGCCCAATAAACACAGGGCAGGCAGAAAACACATGACTCGACTCGAGAACAAAGAAAACATACCCACGTTACAAGTAAATTATTATCTGTTGTACAACATATCAGCTTCTATTCCTTCTATGCCGCAGATTGAAGTGTTAGAAAAAGGTCTCACTCACTGTTGTTCCCAACAGATCTTTTGGCCTTTATTCCACCATCTTTGACAAGTTTATCGGATTATTAACGGTAAAAATATATATATTTTTTAACAAGATAATGGAGATTCTGACACCCCTACGAAAATAAAACCCAGTCTAAACCTACAAGGGATAAATGTCCTACCACTGTCATCAAGCTTAATAGAACAAGCTTCAGTCATAATGCTCACACAACTACAGCAATCATCTGTAAACACATCTCCCATAGCTACAAGTACAGCTACCTTTAAGACAACTAATCCTATGTTCTACCCTATAAACTGAAGATGCGAAGCAAAGTGACCCCACTGACACCATAAAAAATGTATTGGACAAATTTGTCTTTTATTATTTTTACTGGCACACAATTTCTTTTGTTTTTAACAACAATTTCTAGCAAATAAAAGGATACCCAATGGGTGCAAAGTTTTCCCCATCTTTGGCCAATTTTTATATGGCATACTGGGAGGAGGTCGTCCTCTATGCCTGTACCAACCCATTTTTCCATTTTGTGGGTTGGTACGGCAGATATATCGACAACCTCCTCCTGGTTTGGAAGGGCATTGCATCAGAATCAGAATCATTTGTCACCTACCTTAATGACAACCAGCTTGGCCTCCAATGCACTGCAAAATGGGACAACCAAATCCCCAATTTTCTGGATGGAACTTTAATCGGATCTTCCAGAGAAAACAAAGTCTTCTCCATGCCCAAAGCTGTCACCCGCAGCATGTGACACTGTCACGATGCCGGCTGGCAGGAGGTGGATCCTCTGTGCCAGAGAGGGATTGGCGTGGACCGTGCTAGTGGACCGGTTCTAAGTTACTACTGGTGTTCACCAGAGCCCGCCGCAAAGCGGGATGGTCTTGCTGCGGCGGTAGTAACCAGGTCGTATCCACTAGCAACGGCTCAACCTCTCTGACTGCTGAAGATAGGCGCGGTACAAGGGAGTAGACAAAAGCAAGGTCGGACGTAGCAGAAGGTCGGGGCAGGCAGCAAGGATCGTAGTCAGGGGCAACGGCAGGAGGTCTGGAACACAGGCTAGGAACACACAAGGGAACGCTTTCACTAGGCACAAGGGCAACAAGATCCGGCGAGGGAGTGCAGGGGAAGTGAGGTATACATAGGGAGTGCACAGGTGAAAACACTAATTGGAACCACTGCGCCAATCAGTGGCGCAGTGGCCCTTTAAATCACAGAGACCCGGCGCGCGCGCGCCCTAGGGAGCGGGGCCGCGCGCGCCGGGACAGGACCGAGGGAGAGCGAGTCAGGTACGGAAGCCGGGGTGCGCATCGCGAGCGGGCGCCACCCGCATCGCGAATCGCATCCCGGCTGGAGGCGGTATCGCAGCGCACCCGGTCAGTGGATCTGACCGGGGCGCTGCCGTAGCGAGGATGTTGCGAGCGCTCCGGGGAGGAGCGGGGACCCGGAGCGCTCGGCGTAACAGTACCCCCCCCCTTGGGTCTCCCCCTCTTCTTAGAGCCTGAGAACCTGAGGACCAGACTTTTATCTAGGATATTGTCCTCAGGTTCCCAGGATCTCTCTTCAGGACCACAGCCCTCCCAGTCCACTAAAAAAAAAGTTTTTCCTCTGACCTTTTTGGAGGCCAGTATCTCCTTTACGGCGAAGATGTCTGAAGAACCGGAGACAGGAGTAGGAGAAATAAGTTTGGGAGAGAAACGGTTGATGATGAGTGGTTTAAGAAGAGAGACATGAAAGGCATTAGGAATACGAAGAGAAGGAGGAAGAAGAAGTTTGTAAGAGACAGGATTAATTTGGCACAAGATTTTGAAAGGACCAAGATAGCGTGGTCCCAATTTGTAGCTGGGAACACGGAAGCGGACATATTTAGCGGAGAGCCATACCTTGTCTCCGGGGGAAAAAATGGGGGGAGCTCTTCTTTTCTTATCAGCAAACTTCTTCATGCGTGATGAAGCCTGTAAGAGAGAATTTTGGGTCTCTTTCCATATGGTGGAAAGATCACGAGTTATTTCATCCACAGCGGGCAAACCAGAGGGCAAGGGAGTAGGGAGGGGGGGAAGAGGGTGACGTCCGTACACCACGAAAAATGGGGATTTGGAAGAAGATTCAGAGACTCTGAAGTTGTACGAGAATTCGGCCCATGGAAGAAGATCTGCCCAGTCATCCTGGCGGGAGGAAACAAAATGCCGTAAATAATCACCCAGGACCTGGTTAATTCTTTCTACTTGCCCATTGGATTGAGGATGATAAGCAGAAGAAAAGTTTAATTTAATCTTGAGTTGTTTACAGAGAGCCCTCCAGAATTTAGACACGAATTGGACGCCTCTATCCGAGACGATCTGCGTGGGCAACCCGTGAAGACGAAAAATGTGTACAAAAAATTGTTTTGCCAACTGAGGCGCTGAAGGAAGACCAGGAAGAGGAATAAAATGTGCCATCTTGGAAAATCGATCAACGACCACCCAAACAACAGTGTTGCCACGGGATGGGGGTAAGTCTGTAATAAAGTCCATACCAATCAGAGACCAAGGCTGTTCGGGGACAGGCAGAGGATGAAGAAGACCAGCAGGCTTCTGGCGAGGAGTCTTATCCCGGGCACAGACAGTGCAGGCCCGCACAAAATCAACAACATCCGTTTCCAGAGTCAGCCACCAATAGAAACGAGAGATGAGTTGCAAGGATTTCTTGATGCCCGCATGGCCTGCGAGATGGGAGGAGTGACCCCATTTGAGGATTCCGAGGCGTTGGCGTGGAGAAACGAAGGTCTTCCCTGGAGGAGTTTGCCTGATGGAGGCTGGAGAAGTGGAGATCAGGCAGTCAGGAGGAATGATGTGTTGCGGAGAGAGCTCTACTTCCGAGGCATCCGAGGAACGAGAGAGAGCATCGGCCCTAATGTTCTTATCGGCAGGGCGAAAGTGAATTTCAAAATTAAACCGGGCAAAGAACAGAGACCACCTGGCCTGGCGAGGGTTCAGCCGTTGGGCAGACTGGAGATAGGAGAGATTCTTGTGATCGGTGTAAATAATAACTGGAAATTTTGATCCCTCCAGCAGATGCCTCCATTCCTCAAGTGCTAATTTAATGGCCAGTAGCTCTCGATCCCCGATGGAGTAGTTCTTCTCCGCCGGAGAGAAGGTCCTAGAAAAAAACCCACAAGTAACAGCATGCCCAGAAGAATTTTTTTGTAGAAGAACCGCTCCAGCTCCTACTGAGGAGGCATCAACCTCCAATAGGAAGGGTTTAGATGGGTCAGGTCTGGAGAGCACGGGAGCAGAAGAAAAGGCAGATTTGAGCTGTTTAAAGGCGTCTTCCGCTTGAGGAGGCCATGACTTAGGATTGGCGTTCTTCTTGGTTAAAGCCACGATAGGAGCCACAATGGTGGAAAAATGTGGAATAAATTGTCTGTAATAATTGGCGAACCCCAAAAAACGTTGGATAGCACGGAGTCCGGAGGGGCGTGGCCAATCTAAGACGGCAGAGAGTTTGTCTGGGTCCATTTGTAGTCCCTGGCCAGAGACCAAGTATCCTAGGAAAGGAAGAGATTGACATTCAAACAGACATTTCTCCATTTTGGCATAAAGTTGATTGTCTCGAAGTCTCTGAAGAACCATGCGGACATGCTGGCGGTGTTCTTCTAGGTTGGCAGAAAAAATCAGAATATCGTCCAGATACACAACAACACAGGAATATAAGAGATCACGAAAAATTTCATTAACAAAGTCTTGGAAGACGGCAGGGGCGTTGCACAGGCCAAAGGGCATGACCAGATACTCAAAGTGTCCATCTCTAGTGTTAAATGCCGTTTTCCATTCGTCCCCCTCCCTGATGCGGATGAGATTATAAGCACCTCTTAAGTCCAGTTTGGTAAAGATGTGGGCACCTTGGAGGCGATCAAAGAGTTCAGAGATAAGAGGTAGAGGGTAGCGGTTCTTTACCGTGATTTTATTAAGTCCGCGGTAGTCAATGCAAGGACGTAGGGAGCCATCTTTTTTGGACACAAAGAAAAATCCAGCTCCGGCAGGAGAGGAGGATTTGCGGATAAACCCCTTTTTTAAATTTTCCTGGATGTACTCAGACATAGCAAGAGTCTCTGGGGCGGACAGAGGATAAATTCTGCCCCGGGGTGGAGTAGTGCCCGGGAGGAGGTCAATAGGACAGTCATAAGGCCTGTGAGGAGGTAGAGTCTCAGCTTGTTTCTTGCAAAATACGTCAGCATAGTCCATATAGGCCTTAGGGAGACCGGTTACAGGGGGAACCACAGGGTCACGGCAGGGAGTACTGGGAACCGATTTAAGGCAGTCCTTGAAACAAGAGGTACCCCAGCTCTTGATCTCCCCTGTGGACCAATCCAGGGTTGGGGAATGGTGTTGAAGCCACGGTAGTCCAAGGAGAATTTCGGAAGTGCAATTGGGGAGGACCAAAAACTCAATTTTTTCATGATGAGGTCCGATGCACATTAGGAGGGGCTCCGTGCGGTAACGTATGGTACAGTCCAATCTTTCATTGTTAACACAATTGATGTAGAGGGGTCTGGCGAGACTGGTTACCGGGATGTTGAACCTGTTGATGAGAGAGGCCAAAATAAAGTTTCCTGCAGATCCGGAATCCAAGAAGGCCATAGTAGAGAAGGAGAAGGTAGATGCAGATATCCGCACAGGCACAGTAAGACGTGGAGAAGCAGAGTTGACATCAAGGACTGTCTCACCTTTGTGCGGAGTCAGCGTGCGTCTTTCCAGGCGGGGAGGACGGATAGGACAATCCTTCAGGAAGTGTTCGGTACCGGCACAGTACAGGCAGAGATTCTCCATGCGGCGTCGTGTCCTCTCTTGAGGTGTCAGGCGAGACCGGTCAACTTGCATAGCCTCCACGGCGGGAGGCACAGGAACGGATTGCAGAGGACCAGAGGAGAGAGGAGCCGGGGAGAAAAAACGCCTCGTGCGAACAAAGTCCATATCCTGGCGGAGCTCCTGACGCCTTTCGGAAAAACGCATGTCAATGCGAGTGGCAAGATGAATGAGTTCATGTAGATTAGCAGGAATTTCTCGTGCGGCCAGAACATCTTTAATGTTGCTGGATAGGCCTTTTTTAAAGGTCGCGCAGAGGGCCTCATTATTCCAGGATAGTTCAGAAGCAAGAGTACGGAATTGTATGGCGTACTCGCCAACGGAAGAATTACCCTGGACCAGGTTCAGCAGGGCAGTCTCAGCAGAAGAGGCTCGGGCAGGTTCCTCAAAGACACTACGAATTTCCGAGAAGAAGGAGTGTACAGAGGCAGTGACGGGGTCATTGCGGTCCCAGAGCGGTGTGGCCCATGACAGAGCTTTTCCAGACAGAAGGCTGACTACGAAAGCCACCTTAGACCTTTCAGTAGGAAACTGGTCCGACATCATCTCCAAGTGCAGGGAACATTGTGAAAGAAAGCCACGGTAAAACTTAGAGTCCCCATCAAATTTATCCGGCAAGGATAGTCGTAGGCCTGAAGCGGCCACTCGCTGCGGAGGAGGTGCAGGAGCTGGCGGAGGAGATGATTGCTGAAGCTGTGGTAGTAGCTGCTGTAGCATCACGGTCAGTTGAGACAGCTGGTGGCCTTGTTGCGCTATCTGTTGTGACTGCTGGGCGACCACCGTGGTGAGGTCGGCGACAACTGGCAGAGGTACTTCAGCGGGATCCATGGCCGGATCTACTGTCACGATGCCGGCTGGCAGGAGGTGGATCCTCTGTGCCAGAGAGGGATTGGCGTGGACCGTGCTAGTGGACCGGTTCTAAGTTACTACTGGTGTTCACCAGAGCCCGCCGCAAAGTGGGATGGTCTTGCTGCGGCGGTAGTAACCAGGTCGTATCCACTAGCAACGGCTCAACCTCTCTGACTGCTGAAGATAGGCGCGGTACAAGGGAGTAGACAAAAGCAAGGTCGGACGTAGCAGAAGGTCGGGGCAGGCAGCAAGGATCGTAGTCAGGGGCAACGACAGGAGGTCTGGAACACAGGCTAGGAACACACAAGGGAACGCTTTCACTAGGCACAAGGGCAACAAGATCCGGCGAGGGAGTGCAGAGGAAGTGAGGTATACATAGGGAGTGCACAGGTGAAAACACTAATTGGAACCACTGCGCCAATCAGTGGCGCAGTGGCCCTTTAAATCGCAGAGACTCGGCGCGCGCGCGCCCTAGGGAGCGGGGCCGCGCGCGCCGGGACAGGACCGAGGGAGAGCGAGTCAGGTACGGAAGCCGGGGTGCGCATCGCGAGCGGGCGCCACCCGCATCGCGAATCGCATCCCGGCTGGAGGCGGTATCGCAGCGCACCCGGTCAGTGGATCTGACCGGGGCGCTGCCGTAGCGAGGATGTTGCGAGCGCTCCGGGGAGGAGCGGGGACCCGGAGCGCTCGGCGTAACAGACACGTAATCTACCAATTGGTGAATTTGTCAGAGAGAGCTTGCAATGGTGATGAGGACTATAACATAGCATGCACAGAAATTCAAGAGTGCATCACAGTTAGAGGATATAACAAAAACATAATTACGAGAGCAAAAAATGTTTGGATTCCAAACCATAAGGCCATTATTTGATGGATAAACCTACTGACTAGAATAAAACCAATAACATCAATGATAACAGCATTTCAGATGATGCAACATTCTATGCACCTGAGAAAAATAACACTAGAAAATATAGGAAATATATTAACAGTAATTTTAACAATGATTTACCTACATTCAGTACTCCATACAGTGTCCACTTTCACGAAATCAAGAACATCATTTTGAGACACATACCAGTATTTCATCATGATGAAATGTTGTCCAAAATATTAAGTAATATTAAGTTGTGCCCCATAAAGGGTTTTCTTTATATAACCAACTGTTGCCTAGAAATTTCTTAACTACTTGTGAGAAATACACATGGCTGTCCTGTAAAGGCACATAGAAGTGTAACGGGACAAGATGCAGTGCATGCAAATATATTGCCCGTCTCCTCCTGTCCACTCTATTAGTACAGGGAAAACATACCCTGTAAAAACATTTATCAATTGTTCCACAACCTATGTTATATACCTATATAATATATATCTATCAAATGTTAGTGATTTCACAGTGCAAGCACGGCTTCAATCCGGATATAAATGTACAAAAATGCAAAAACAAAGTAGAGTCAGCTCCCCACTTCTGAAGTCCAGTACACATACATCGGGACCATGTGCACGGAAGAGTGCACTCGAGCCAGTTCTCGCGAAAATTCCAAACAAAAATAGGTGTGATCCAGCTCCCCTAAAAAAATATATATATATTAGCCAGTCTCCTTCTGTCCACTCTATTAGTACGGGGAAAACATGCCCTATAAAAATATTTATCAATTGTTCCACAACCTATGTTGTATACCTGGCAACCTCTTCAGCGTGCAGCCACCAATTTGTTGGCTGCACATCCAGAAAATTAAAAATCCGAATTGTGGAACATATCCATATGCTGTATAATGTGTATGAAATCCAAAGAGCAATGTCTGGCCTCATAAGGCATTTCTTAGAAACTCACTCAGTTGATCTTTTCCACCTCACTATACAAGGTATAGAAAAAGTGAAGCCTCCAAAACGAGGAGGAGATTGGGCTAAGCTGGTGTTCAGACGGGAGGCGTTTTGGATCCTCTGTCTGGACACCAGAAACCCACAAGGATTGAATTATAGAAATGACCTGGCGTAAATCTATTAACAATTATGTCTACATGAGGTTGCGATGCAAAATTTATTCAAAAACGCATATACTGTTTTGATCCAATGTGCACTGTGCCATATGTGAATCCATGCTTCTATCTACCTTGAAAGTCGAACTACTTGCCTACAACAGGTGTGAATACAAAGCGATTATGTGTGGTCAGGTGACCGATCGAACAGTGGGCGGAGCCTAAACCTGTTGAAATCATTCAGAACAAGGTATATAAGAGGCAAGTTATAGAAAAGTTATCGCCATGATTAAGGTTCTTTCAAAAACCGGAACGTGTCGGTGTTTCATTTAGTTTTTATTGGGGTTGTTTTTGAGCACTTGGTTTTTAACAAGATTAATTAAAGTTTACATTTTTAGGAGCTGGATCATACCTATTTTTGTTTGGAATTTTCTCCTCGAGAACCAGCTCGAGTGCACTCTAAGCCCCTCCCCTAATAAAAGTTTGAATTACCCTCCATTTCCTATTTTTAAAATAAAATAATGTAATAAAAAATAAAAATAATTATATGTGGTACTGCCGCATGCCTAAATGTCTGAACTATTAAAATATAAGGTTAGCTAAACTGCACGGTCGGTGGGGTACATGTAACAAAATACCAAAGTGTAAAAGTGTGCATTTTTGGTCACTTCAAGTACCATAAAAATATTTTTTAAAACTTATCAAAAATTCCCATCAAAACAAAAATAGTACCTATAAAAACTACAGACCTCGGCGCAAAAAAAATGAGCCCTCACACATCAACTTGTGCGGGAAAATAAAAAAGTTATAGGGGTCAGAAGATGACAATTTAAAAAAATACTAATTTTGGTGCATGTAATAAAAATTTGGATAAAATAGTTTGGGGGCTCAAAGTCACGGATACTGGACTGGTATAGTTTATAATTTATACAATTTATTGTATTAGTAAAATAAAGAATAAAATATTTATGCACATATTATTAATAAATAGTATAATTCGACTTGCGGTCCACAAGGCCCTTGTGAACTGCTATAGTTAAAATATTAGCTTATACACTGTAATAAATTCCCCTATAAAACTAAATAAAAACCAACAAAATGTCATATGGAAAACCCTATGGACAGAGCAGCATTAGGTATTTAAATAGCCACTTATAGATGTATATCGTTTATAAACCTAGCTGCAGGCACCCGCTTGTAAGTATCCACTGTAACCTCCGATGTTGAAACAGTTACTGATTGTATTTCAAAGTTCAGGCAGTTCCAGTTTACATATGAAAGTTTGGTGCTGTCCGGACGTGTAGGTGATATCTCCTAAACAGAGGTGGCAGAGTAGATCTCACTCACCTTAGTAGCTGGCAATAATCTTGTGATAGTGCTCCTTATCGCATAGAACAATTACTGCACTGAGACACGGCGATCTCCTCTGTTGGTGCAGCAGGCTTCTGTAGCACAGAGTAGAAGTAGGCGCAATTGCTGCCGTGGGGGGGGACATGGCAGTCTCCTCTGTATTTGCAGTGCAGAGGTGATCGGTCGGGCTGTAGCAAGAACAAAACAGTACTGTATGGTGACTGGTGCTATCCAGAGGTGTCGACCTTGTGGTATTGAAGTGCGCGCTCCGTGATTGACGGATAAGGGGTATGTCAGCTGGATAGCAACGCTGCCACAATGCAGTTTATGAAGATGGTTACAGTGGGGCAAAACAGTATTTAGTCAGCAACCAATTGTGCAAGTTCTCCCACTTTAAAAGATGAGAGGCCTGTAATTTTCATCATAGGTACACTTCAACTATGACAGACAGAATGGAGGAAAAGAATACAGAAAATCATATTGTAGGATTTCTATTGAATTAATTTGTAAATTCCTCGGTAAAAATAAGTATTTGGTTACCTAAAACAATCAAGATTTCTGGCTCTCACAGACCTGTAACTTCTTCTTTAAGAGTCTCCTCTGTCCTCCACTCGTTACCTGTATTAATGGCACCTGTTTGAACTTATCAGTAGAAAAGACACCTGTCCACAACCTCAGACAGTCACACTCCAAACTCCACTATGGCCAAGACCACATAGCTGTCGAAGGACACCAGAAACAAAATTGTAGACCTGCACCAGGCTGGGAAGACTGAATCTGCAATAGGTAAGCAATCGAAGGAATCAACTGTGGGAGCAATTTTTTTTTTAATGGAAGACATACAAGACCACTGATAATCTCCCTCGATCTGGGGCTTCATGCAAGATCTTACCCTGTGGTGTCAAAATGATCACAAGAACGTGAGCAAAAATCCCAGCACCACATGGGGGGCCTGGTGAATGACCTGCAGAGAGCTGGGACCAAAGTAACAAAGGCTATCATCAGTAACACACTACGCCGCCAGGAACTCAAATCATGCAGTGCAAGACATGTCCCCCAGCTTAAGCCAGTACATGTCCGGGCCCGTATGAGGTTTGCTAGAGAGCATTTGGATGATCCAGAAAAGTATTGGGAGAATGTCAGATGAAACCAAAGTAGAACTTTTTGGTAAAAACTCAACTTGTCGTGTTTGGAGGAGAAAGAATGCTGAGTTGCATCCAAAGAACACCATACCTACCTGTCATTGCCAACAAAGAGTATATAACAAAGTACTGAGATTAACTTTTGTTATTGATCCAAATACTTATTTTCCACAATAATTTGCAAATAGATTCTTTAAAAATCAGACAATGTGATTTTATATAGATTTTTTTTCTTCTCATTATGTCTCTCATAGTTGAGGTATACCAATGATAAAAATTACAGGCCTCTCATCTTTTTAAGTGGGAGAACTTGCACAATTGGTGGCTGACTAAATACTTTTTTGCCCCACTGTATACCAAAATTATGACTGGATGCGTTTCAGGACTCCATTAGGTCCTTTCCGCATCAGCATATAATATGAAATCACGGGGGGATTTGGTGGATAGCATATGTTTTGCCTATATAGTGACTATATCATTCTATGACCTATTTATAGGAATGCAATAACATCATAAGATGAAAGCTAAATATATGAGCAATTAAAAGTATATTAAAAAATATATGCAATATGTGTAAAGCTAGAACAAATATACACATAGCAGGAGCATGGGAATAAGGTTATTGAAAAGAAATCAGAATTAAAAAAAATATAAAAAAAGTAAAGATGAACATAAATGAAAAAAATAATAAAAAATAAATAAAAAAATTAAAATGAACAAATAATTTAAAAAATAGAATAAATAAATAAAAATAAAAGTTAAAAAAAATAAGCATAAAAATAAACATAGTGGGGGATATTTATCAAAGTTGTCTATGTCCCGCATCAATATAGATCAAACTACAGAGGGTTAGTCTGGTCTATTGTGCACCTAATTTATCAAATGGCGCACAGCTCTTGATAAATTCTGTGCACAGACTGCATGATCTATGCTTTAGTCTATATTTAAACCTGCTCCAACATGGTCTGACATTTCGGCGTACTTTCAGCCTATGCGACTTGTCGCTGAAAAGTCGCTTTTGATAAATTCAGCACCAATGCATTTTTCAATGCATTTCAGTCTAAAATAGACTGGAATGCATCATGTTCTAAAAATCCTCTAGAGCAAAAGTCGCAGAAAAGTCGCACATATTTAGACTGCGACTTTCTGTGCGACAAATTTAGACAAGAAAAACCAGTCTAAATCCTTTGATAAATCTCCCCCAGTGATTATAGAGAAATACGTAGAATCTCTACAGATTAATTGTTATAAACTTTGGACCTAACGTATGAGCGGAGTAGAGAAAAGACTCCCCAAGGGGGCCATCAACATGCTGGGTATACAGCCTGACGCTGATGGGCCATCTGAAGGGGCTATCTCACTAAATTTAGTCCAGGAAGCTGAACAGATCCATATCAGTATTCAGCCCCCAAGGAACCAACAAACCAAACTGAGTTTTCTAGACTCAGCTCTTGACATCTGCCCTATAAAATTACCTCCATGCCAATCTTGTTGTACCAAAAGAATAGCTGCATATTTTAATGCTAATACATACGGGTTGCCTTGGTAAAACTGTTTGAAATGTAAGGACAGGGGCTGTTTATCGTTCTGTTTTTTGCAGGGCCGCCATCAGGGCATGTCAGGGGCCTGGACAAAAGCTAGAATTATGGGGGGGCTAGCATTCTAATGCTCCTTAATGGGGCCCGGCATTAAGGGGTTGGGGTCAACCTGGGCAATTGCTCAGGGCCCCCTCTATAACGGGGCCCCCTGGGGAACGAATGTACTTTGTGTACTGGATGCTGAAGGACCTTTTGATGTCACCTGGGGCGGAGCTTATCTTTGTAGGATAGAAGATCTTGGCTTGGTGATGCTGTGGAGGAGGCGGGGCTGAGCTGTCACATGTTTCCTTCATCCATAACTGTGCTGTGTGTGGAGATCTCTGCTTCTCAGTGTAAGTAGTAAGGAGATTACATGAGGAGGTTTGTTACAGTGTATCACCCCAGTAGTAAGGAGATTACATGAGGAGGAGGTCTGTTACAGTGTGTCACCCCAGTTGTAAGGAGGTTACATGAGGAGGAGGTCTGTTAGGCTGGGTTCACACTACGATTTTCAAATACGGTAACCGTATATGGTTTTTCGCTAAAAAAACGTATGGCAAAAACCGTATGCAACCGTATACAACCGTATGACTCCAAATATGTTTTTCCCTCATATACGGTTCCAAAACGTATGTACGGTTCCATCCGTTTGCATCTGTTATTGCAAACGGTTTAGCTATTTTGTTGGAATTAGTTTTCAAGCAATTTAATAAAGTTACTATTGTTCTATTGAAATTCCTTCTGCGCATGTGTCAACTCCAAAAACGGATTAGAAAAACCGTGTGCAACCATATTCTGAAATTCTGTGTACGGTTCTCATAGACAACAATGTTAAAAGAACCGGATACGGTTCGCATACGGTGTTCCAACCTGAGGCAAAAACGTGGTCGACAGCGTTTTTGCCTACGGTTGAAAAATCGGCAAAACCGTATCCGAGGCAAAACGGATGCAACCGTACACAACATTTGGAATACGGTTTACAATGCATTCTCTATGCATACGGTTTCGGATACGGTCGTATGCGTTTTTTGCGGAAAACTGTATACGGTTACCGTATTTTAAAATCGTAGTGTGAACCCAGCCTTACAGTGTATCACCCCAGCAGTAAGGTAACTAAATGGGAAGGGGGCTTACCTATTTGCTTAGGGATTTAATTACTTAATGGAGAGCCTTGATGGGGGACTTAAAGGGTACTCCACCAATAGACATCTTATCCCCTATACTAGTGATTACCAACCGGGGTGCGTCGGCACACTGGGGTGCCGTATGGCAGTGCCCGGGGTGCCGCAGGCTCCAGAGGGGAAAACGTATTTTATTTATTTTTTATTGAATTTCCTTCCTGGCGGAAGCGTCAGCGTCATATGCTGAACGATTCCGCCAGAGAGGATCCTGCGTCGGGATGCCGGGAGGGGAAGTGTCCAAGTCACTGCAGCGACGGCACTTCCCCGACATCCCACGTACCTTACAGTGTACATTCCAGTGCACAGGTGAGGGGTTGGGGAGCGGGGATTTTTGATTAAAACGGCACAAGGAAAGGGGAATGAATTGTAAGCAGGGGCAGGGATAGAAGCAGGGAGGGGGTTTGAATTAAAGCAGGAAGGGTTGAATGAAAGCAGGGACAGAAGCAGGGGGGTTGAATGAAAGAATGGGCAGAAGCAGGGGGTTGAATGAAAGAAGGGGCAGAAGCAGGGGGGTTGAATGAAAGAAGGGGAAGAAGCAGGGGGGTTGAATGAAAGCAGGGGCAGAAGCAGGGGGTTGAATGAAAGCAGGGGCAGAAGCAGGGGGGGTTGAATGAAAGCAGGGTGGTTTGAATGAAAGCAGGGGCAGAAGCAGGGGGGTTAAATGAAACGGGGGAAGAAGCAGGGGGGGTTTGAATGAAATAACGGGCAGAAGCAGGGGGTTGAATGAGAGCAGGGGCAGAAACAGGGGGGTTTGAATGAGAGCAGGGGCAGAAGCAGGGGGGTTTGAATGAGAGCAGGGGCAGAAGCAGGGGGGTTGAATGAAAGCAGGGGCAGAAGCAGGGGGGTTGAATGAAAGAAGGGGCAGGGGTAGGTTGAATGAAAGCAGGGGCAGAAGCAGGGGGGTTGAATGAAAGCAGAGGTAGAAGCAGGGGGGTTTGAATGAAAGAAGGAGCAGAAGCGGGGGGTTGAATGAAAGCAGGGGCAGAAGCAGGGAGGTTTTAAATGAAAGAACGAAAGCAGTGGCAGAAGCGGGGGGTTGTGAATGGAAGCAGGAGCAGTGGGGTGAATGGAAGCAAAAGCGGGGGGGTCGAATGGAAGCAGGAGCGGTGGGGCGAATGGAAGCAGGTGCAGAAGCGGTGGGGCGAATGGAAGCAGGGGCAGGAGCGGTGGGGCAAATGGAAGAAGGTGCAGGAGAGGTGGGGCGAATGGAAGCAGGAGCAGGGGGCTGAATTGGAAGGAGGGGCAGGAGTGGTGGGGAAGGAGCAGTGGGGTGAATGGAAGCAGGGGCAGGGGTAAATGGAAGCAGGGGCAGGAGCAGGGGGGTCAATGGAAGCAGGATTTTTTATAAAAACGTGCACAAGGGAATGGGGAAGGGGTTTGAATGTGAGCAAGGGCAGAAGCGGGGGGTTTGAATGTAAACAGGGGCAGGGGTGGGGGGGTTTGAATGGAAGCAGGGGTGGGTGGTTGGGTGGCTGCGGGTGAATGGAATCAGTGGCAGGGGTTGATGGGTGGCTGCAGGGTGAATGGAAGCAGTGGCATGGTGGATGGGGGGTGAATGGAAGCAGTAGGTGGGGGGTGAATGGAAGCAATGGCAGGGGTAATGAAGGCAATGGCGCTAGGAGGCTGGAAGCAATGTGGGTGGGTGGCTGGAGGCATTTAGGTGGGAGGCTGAACGCAAAAGGTGTGAGTGGGTGGGTGAAGGCACTGTGTGTGTGTGAGGTTGCTGGAGGCAGTGTGTGTGTGTGACTGACACTGCTGGGGGCACTATGTGTGTGTGTGTGGCTGCTGGGGGCACTGTGTGTGTGTGTGTGTGTGGTGTGTGGTGTGTGTGTATGGCTGCTGGGGGCACTGTGTGTGTGTGTGAGGCTGCTGGGGGCACTGTGTGTGTGGCTGCTGGGGGCACTGTGTGTGTGTGTGTGTGTGTGTGTGAGGCTGCTGGGGGCACTGTGTGTGTGGCTGCTGGGGGCACTGTGTGTGTGTGGCTACTGGAGGCAGTGTATGTGTGTGTGAGAGAGAGAGGCTGTAGGGGGCATTGTGTGTGTGTGTGTGTGTGTGGCTGCTGGGGGCACTGTGTGTGTGTGTGTGTGTGTGGGTGCTGGAGGCAGTGTGTGTGTGTTTAAGAGGCTGCTGGGGGCATTGTGTGTGTGTGTGGCTGCTGGGGGCACTGTGTGTGTGTGTGTGAGGCTGCTGGGGGCACTGTGTGTGTGTGTCCATGTGTGTGTGTATGAAGCTGCTGGGGACATTGTGTGCATGTATGAGGCTGCTGGGGGCACTGTGTGTGTGTGTGTGTGAGGCTGCTGGGGGCATTGAGTGTGTGTGTGTGTGTGTGTGTGTGAGGCTGCTGGGGGCATTGTGTGTGTGTGAGGCTGCTGGGGGCACTGTGTGTGTGGCTGCTGGGGGCACTGTGTGTGTGTGAGGCTGCTGGGGGCACTGTGTGTGTGTGTGTGTGTGTGTGTGTGTGTGTGTGTGAAGCTGCTGGGGACATTGTGTGCATGTGTGAGGCTGCTGGGGGCACTGTGTGTGTGTGTGTGAGGCTGCTGGGGGCATTGTGTGTGTGTGTGTGTGAGAGGCTGCTGGGGGCACTGTGTGTGTGAGGTTGCTGGGGGCATTGTGTGCATGTTTGAGGTTGCTGGGGGCATTGTGTGCATGTGTGAGTCTGCTGGGACATTGTGTGCATGTGTGAGTCTGCTGGGGGGCACTGTGTGTGTGGCTGCTGGAGGCACTTTGTTCATATGTGAGGCTGCTGGGGACATTGTGTGCATGTGTGAGGCTGCTGGGGACATTGTGCGCATGTGTGAGGCTGCTGGGGAATTGTGTGCATGTGTGAGGCTGCTGGGGACATTGTGCGCATGTGTGAGGCTGCTGGTGGCATTGTGTGCATGTTTGAAGCTGCTAGGGCATTGTGTGCATGTGTGAGTCTTCTGGGGCATTGTGTGCATGTGTGTGGCTGCTGGAGGCACTGTGTTCATGTGTGAGGCTGTTGGGGACATTGTGCGCATGTGTGAGGCTACTGGGGGCATTGTGCGCATTTGTGAGGCTGCAGGGGCATTGTGTGCATGTGTGAGGCTGCTGGGGCATTGTGTGCATGTGTGAGGCTGCTGGGGGCACTTGGTGTGTGTGTGTGAGGCAGCTGGGGGCACTGTGTGTGTGTGTGTGTGTCAGGATGCTGGGGGCACTGTGTGTGTGAGGCTGCTGGGGACATTGTGTGCATGTGTGAGGCTGCAGGGGGCAGTGTGTGTGTGTGTGTCAGGATGCTGGGGGCACTGTGGGTGTGTGTGTGTCTGTGTGAGGCAGCTGGGGGCACTGTGTGTGTGTGTGTGCGTGTGTGTCTGGATACTGGGGGTACTGTGTGTGTGAGGCTGCTGGGGGCACTGTGTGTGTGTGTCAGGATGCTGGGGGCACTGTGTGTGTGTCAGGATGATGGGGGCACTGTGTGTGTGAGGCTGCTGGGGGCACTGTGTGTGTGTGAGGTTGCTGGGGACATTGTGTGCATGTGTGAGGCTGCTTGGGGCAGTGTGTGTGTATGTGTGTGAGGCAGCTGGGGGCACTATGTGTGTGTGTGTGTGTGTGAGAGGATGCTGGGGGCACTGTGTGTGTGTGTGAGGCAGCTGGGGGCACTGTGTGTGTGTCAGGATGCTGGGGGCACTGTGTGTATGTGTGTTAGGATACTGGGGGCACTGTGTGTGAGAGGCTGCTGGGGGCACTGTGTGTGTCAGGATGCTGGGGGCACTGAGTGTGAGGCTGCTGGGGCCATTGTGTGTGTGTGTGTGCATGTGTGAGGCTGCTGGGGACACTGTGTGCATGTGTGAGGCTGCTGGGGGGCACTGTGTGTGTGTGAGGCTGCTGGGGGCAGTGTGTGTGTGTGAGGCTGCTGGGGACATTGTGCGCATGTGTGAGCCGGCTGGGGTCATTGTGTGTGTGTGTGTGTGTGAGGCTGCTGGAGGCACTGTGTGCGCATGTGTGAGGCTGCTGGGGGCACTGTGTGTGTGTGAGGCTGCTGGGGGGCACTGTGTGTGTGTGTGTGTGAGGCTGCTGGGGGAATTGTGCGCATGTGGAGGCTGCTGGGGACATTGTGGCCCTATCCTCCTACTGGGGAGCCCTACCTGCCTATCTACTGGAGGTGGGAGCATACCTAACAGGGGCCCTATCTACCTGCTGGGGAGCCCTACCTGCCTACCTACTTTGGGGACATACCTACCAGGGGTCCTATCTTCCTACTGGGGAGCCCTACTGTCCTACCTACTGTAGGGACATACCTACCAGATGCCATATCTACCTACTGGGGAGCCCTACAGGCCTACCTACTGTAGGGACATACCTATCAGGGGCCGTATCTAACTACTGGGGAGCCCTACCTGAATATCTACTGGGGGGGGGGGGGACACATATCTTTTATTTGCCATATCTACTGGGGGGGACATACCTACCTGATGAGGGGGATTTACCTACCTAATGGAAGGACTTATAAGGGGCCCTATCCACCTAATGGGGGGGGGCATACTTACCTACTTAATGAGGGACACCTACTTAATTAAAGGGGTTATCAAGGCATAATAAATGTTATATACGGCTCAGGGTGGCATAAAAAAGCCATGCTCGCCTTCCCTTTAATAGGGAGGACCTTCCTACATACAAAATAGAGGAATCTACCTAACTAATGGGGGAAAACCTACCCAGAGTGATCTACCTTCACACTCACTGTGTAAGGCACAAAAGGGGGTACTTCTATACTGTGTAGGACATCACGGGGGGCATTATTACCATTTTGGACTTTATGTATGGGAAATTTGTGTAGGTTTTGAAAAGGTGAGAAGAAGTTACAGGAAAACGCTGGTCCTAAAAATGTTTGTTTGACAGATTTTGCAAAGTTGAGCTGTGGACAGAAGAAATTGTCATGACAGTCTGGGCTGGATGGAGAAGAAAAGGGAAAATGAAAGACTCTGAGCAGAGAATGTGTCACCTGTGAGTCGGACCCTCCGCGATCAGACACTTGTGGATAGGGGATAATTTTTTTTCCCGCTGGACCACCCATTTAAGGTCAGGAGAAACATGTTAATGATTTGGTGAGGGGGTGTTGGAAGAGGACCCAGGATCTTCAGTTCTATGGGGCCCCAAGATTCCTGATGGCGGCCCTGTTTTTTTGATATTGTATCTATGTTCCAGAATTCGTGAAGTTCTTTCTATGTACTGCTTGTTGCATGGGCATTGGATAACATAAATTACCCCCTTGCTTGCACAGTTCAAAATTTTATTAATCCTATGTACAAGAATGCTGCCCGGACTCCTTACATGCGCGGAGCCTATCACCGGCCAAGGCGGGACATTGCTGCAGCCGGCGATAAGCTGACTGCAGTGTGACGTTCCGAGCCTAAGAAGCAGGGAGCCGGGACACAGATGTCAGCACAACGGGTGAACGTAGGAAGGTGAGTTAAAGTTTTTTTTTTTTTTTTTCGTTTTTGCAGCCCGGGCACAGGGAAGTTAAACGTTTTGCGCCACATTTCTCCTTTAACTTTCATGCTGCAAAAGACAGAATATGAAAATCTGGGGGAAAATGTTTCTTTGAAGTGGCCTCTAGAAACACTGGCCATTAGCTATGAGCAGTATTATTAACAGGTTGTTTCTGTATGTGCTGATGTGTAACCTGGGAAAGGAGGACTGAACAACCTTTTATTATTGTCTGTGGTTTAACAGTTAGTAATACAATCTGTGAATGAATAAAGGGTGAGACTGGGTCACGGAATATTCAAAACCTTTCAACTACAGTGCCGTCTAATGAAACGTGTGTCAGAATGTAATCCTTATAGGAATATCTGTCTGTAAATAACATACATGAAAAAAACATTATGAAACACATTGAACGGGTTTCCTGAATCATGCCAGAGTTTGCATTGCTCAAATGTGATAATGTAGGTGAACTGTAAAGGCAAATATACCTGGAAAATATGTTTTACCAACAATGTATCAAAGGAAACTAGAGCCTTATTCCATGTAGCTATTCATTAAAGAATCCTTAAGACTATATATTTGGCTGATGTTTTACATACATACTTTTTACTAGGCAGTAACCAAAATAGATATGCATAGTTGCTTAGCAACAGACATTAACGTTTACCTTTAAAGGGGTTCTCCCTTGTTTATAATGTTTTTTGTTATTATGTTTGTGTGTTATGTGTGTATAAGTATGTGTTTTTTTATGTGGGTTGTGATTATGTATATATGTTTTTTCTTACCTTTTGTGAAGATTCGGAAGCTGGTCCCTTTTTCTTCCAGCGGCTTGCTGTGTACCTCGGCCTCCGCCATGTTGTGTTCGGTATGTGGGATGTCGGGGGTGTGTTCTTGCTTCTGTCCTTCCTATCTTCTGATGTCAGAGGCAAATCTTTTCTTCCTGTTTCTTTCGTGGCTCAGCCACGAATCTGCGGCCTCTTCCGGCGCATGCGCAGGTAGTTTGTTTTGTTTACCAATAAAGTTTTTTTGTCTAATTGACAAACTGTCTGCGCATGCGCCAGTACGCAAGTGCTACGCTAACAGCGTAGCGTACGTTAGGTCTACGCTAATAGCGTAGCTTTGCGCAAGCGCAGACAGTTTGTCAATTAGACCCAAAAAATGTTATTTTATACAACAACAAAAAACTAACTGCGCATGCGCCGGAAGAGGCCTCAGATTCATCGATGAGCCACGGAAAAAACAGGAAGAAAAGATTCACCTCGGACGTCAGAAGATAGGAAGGACAGAAGCAAGAACACACACCCCGACATCCCACATACTGAACACAACATGGCGGAGGCCATCAAATTCAAGCCAGCATCAGCTGACAGCCAATTGCTGGCAGGGAACACAGGGTACCTGCCAACAAAGAGCACTACATCCGTAGCATGAATATATTAGGTGAGGCTGCTCTCTGTTCTAAGCTGAGGCGGCAGTGTGGGTTTTTAGGATAGCCATTCTTGTACAAGGAATCTTTCAGTTGCAGTGTACTGTCATTTGTGCAGTCTACTATTACACTCTGCCAATGGCAGGCTGTAACAGTTGATTTGATATGGCAGCCAAAGAGGTCTGCAGAAGGCCTTTGGCTGCCATGGCAACTGATCAGCACCCCTTGACTGTGTCACAGGGGACCTGCCGGCTATGGAGTGAAAAGGTTCCTGAGCCCGCTCAATACTCCCCTATCTGACATGACATACATACATGTGTATCATACCTTAAAGGGGAACTTTAATACACAAGTTCTTAGCCCCTATCTACAAGAAAGGGGATAAGTGTCTGTGGGGGGGGTCCGACTGCTGGGACCACCCACAATCTCCTGCCAGGCACCCCAGCTCTCCACTTGCACAGAGCGACCTCTGCTCCGTGTACAGATCACTGTCGACCACCACACAGAGAGATGGCCAACACCCTCCTTCATATATCTGTGCTCCGTGTGCAGAATACTGTTGACCACCGCACGGAGCTATGGCTGACACACCCCCTCCATGTATCTCTATGGGAGAGCCAGAGATACAGCGCTCGTGTATATTTGGCTTTCACATAGAGCTACATGGAGGGGGCATGTTGGCCAACGAGTTCGAGAGCCGGGGTGCCGGACAGGAGATCACTGGGTGAGTGGGTCCCTGCGATCAGACACTTATTCCCTAACTGTGGATAGGGGATAAGAACTTATATGCCGGAGTTTCCCTTTTTAAGAATGGGTTAAAGGTGGAATGCCAAAATAATAATTTTTTGTTCTATTTTTTTTAATTTTTTAACAACTTCACTCAAACCCTTCCTTGCTCCCCCAAGGGAGCCATGCTGCCCTTCCTGGTGTCATTGTAACACAAGGACCTTCCTGCTTGACCAATAAGGTGAGAGGTGGGACATTGCTACAATCACTGATTGGCTGAGTGGAAATGTCCTTGTGCAACAGGGAGTAAGTATTATTATTTTTTTTATTTAACAGCGTTCTGTGCTCAGTGAAATAGATAACAAATTCTCTGGAATACCTTTAAGATTAAAAACGTTATAGGCTCTATGATAGAAGATGATGCTTATTGAAGATACAGCAAGATGTTCTATTTCTGTATTTGTGCTTACAGCACAAAAATCATGTTTCAGCAATAAATATCAGCTTCTACACTAGAATTTATAGCTTGTGAAATCAGCACCAGCCATGGGCACCCATCTTTCCTATGACAGTACCCAGCTTTTCACTGTAGTCTGAGGTAGTGATTGTCACGATGCCGGCTGGCAGGTAGTGGATCCTCTGTGCCAGAGAGGGATTGGCGTGGACCGTGCTAGAGGATCGGTTCTAAGTCACTACTGGTTTTCACCAGAGCCCGCCGCAAAGCGGGATGGTCTTGCTGCGGCGGTAGTGACCAGGTCGTATCCCCTAGCAACGGCTCAACCTCTCTGGCTGCTGAAGATAGGCGCGGTACAAGGGAGTAGACAGAAGCAAGGTCGGACGTAGCAGAAGGTCGGGGCAGGCAGCAAGGATCGTAGTCAGGGGCAACGGCAGAAGGTCTGGAATCACAGGCAAGGAACACACAAGGAACGCTTTCACTGGCACTAGGGCAACAAGATCCGGCGAGGGAGTGAAGGGGAAGTGAGGTGATATAGGGAAGTGCACAGGTGTAAACACTAATTGGAACCACTGCACCAATCAGCGGTGCAGTGGCCCTTTAAATCGCAAAGACCCGGCGCGCGCGCGCCCTAGGGAGCGGGGCCGCGCGCGCCGGGACAGAACTGACGGGGAGCGAGTAAGGTACGGGAGCCGGGGTGCGCATCGCGAGCGGGCGCTACCCGCATCGCGAATCGCATCCCGGCCGGAGGTGGTAACGCAGCGCCCCGGGTCCGTGGAACCGACCGGGGCGCTGCAGTGAGGGAAGTGTAGCGAGCGCTCCGGGGAGGAGCGGGGACCCGGAGCGCTCGGCGTAACAGTACCCCCCCCCTTGGGTCTCCCCCTCTTCTTGGGGCCTGAGAACCTGAGGATCAGACTTTTGTCCAGGATATTGTCCTCAGGTTCCCAGGACCTCTCTTCTGGACCACAACCCTCCCAATCCACTAAAAAAAAAGTTCTTCCCCTGACCTTTTTAGAGGCCAAAATCTCTTTGACAGAGAAGATGTCCGAGGAGCCGGAAACAGGAGTGGGAGGAACAGATTTAGGAGAAAAACGGTTGAGGATGAGAGGTTTAAGAAGAGAGACGTGAAAGGCATTAGGGATACGAAGAGAAGGAGGAAGAAGAAGTTTGTAAGAGACAGGATTAATTTGACACAAAACTTTAAAAGGACCAAGATAGCGTGGTCCCAACTTATAGCTCGGGACACGGAAACGGACATATTTAGCGGAGAGCCATACCTTGTCTCCAGGGGAAAAAATGGGAGGAGCTCTTCTCTTCTTATCTGCGAATCTCTTCATGCGAGAAGAAGCCTGTAAGAGAGAATTTTGGGTCTCTTTCCATATGGTGGAAAGATCACGAGAAATTTCATCCACAGCGGGCAGACCAGAGGGCAAGGGGGTAGGGAGGGGGGGAAGAGGGTGACGGCCGTACACCACGAAAAACGGAGATTTGGAGGAAGATTCAGAGATTCTGAAATTATACGAGAATTCGGCCCAAGGTAGAAGATCTGCCCAGTCATCCTGGCGGGAGGAAACAAAATGTCGTAAATAGTCACCCAAGATCTGGTTAATTCTCTCTACTTGTCCATTGGATTGAGGATGGTATGCAGAAGAAAAATTTAATTTAATCTTGAGTTGTTTACAGAGAGCCCTCCAGAATTTAGACACAAATTGGACGCCTCTATCCGAGACGATCTGTGTAGGCAACCCGTGAAGACGAAAAATGTGTACAAAAAATTGTTTAGCCAACTGAGGCGCTGAAGGAAGACCAGGAAGAGGGATGAAATGTGCCATTTTGGAGAATCGATCAACGACCACCCAAATAACAGTGTTGCCATGGGATGGGGGTAAGTCAGTAATAAAATCCATACCAATCAGAGACCAAGGTTGTTCGGGGACAGGTAGAGGATGAAGAAAACCAGCGGGCTTCTGGCGAGGAGTCTTATCCCGGGCACAGATAGTGCAGGCTCGCACAAAGTCCACCACATCAGTCTCTAGAGTCGGCCACCAATAGAAGCGAGAGATGAGTTGCACAGATTTCTTGATGCCCGCATGACCTGCGAGATGGGAGGAGTGACCCCATTTGAGGATCCCAAGGCGTTGGCGTGGAGAAACAAAGGTCTTTCCTGGAGGAGTTTGCCTGATGGAGGCTGGAGAAGTGGAAATCAGGCAGTCAGGAGGAATGATGTGTTGAGGAGAGAGTTCAATTTCAGAGGCATCTGAGGAACGAGAGAGAGCATCGGCCCTAATGTTTTTATCAGCAGGCCGAAAGTGAATTTCAAAATTAAATCGGGCAAAGAACAGAGACCACCTGGCCTGACGAGGATTCAGCCGTTGGGCAGACTGGAGGTAGGAGAGGTTCTTGTGATCGGTGTAAATAATAACTGGAAATCTTGATCCCTCCAGCAGATGCCTCCATTCCTCAAGTGCTAATTTAATGGCTAGAAGCTCTCGATCCCCGATGGAGTAGTTCCTCTCCGCCGGAGAGAAGGTCCTGGAAAAAAAACCACAAGTAACAGCATGCCCGGAAGAGTTTTTTTGTAGAAGGACAGCTCCAGCTCCCACTGAGGAGGCATCAACCTCCAATAGGAAGGGTTTAGATGGGTCAGGTCTGGAGAGCACGGGAGCCGAAGAAAAGGCAGACTTGAGTCGTTTAAAGGCGTCTTCCGCTTGAGGAGGCCAAGACTTGGGATCGGCATTTTTTTTTGTTAAAGCCACAATAGGAGCCACAATGGTAGAAAAATGTGGAATAAATTGCCTGTAATAATTGGCGAACCCCAAAAAACGTTGGATGGCACGGAGTCCGGAGGGGCGTGGCCAATCTAAGACGGCAGAGAGTTTATCTGGGTCCATTTGTAGTCCCTGGCCAGAGACCAAGTATCCTAGAAAAGGAAGAGATTGGCATTCAAACAGACATTTCTCTATTTTGGCATAGAGTTGATTATCACGAAGTCTCTGAAGAACCATACGGACATGCTGGCGGTGTTCTTCAAGATTGGCAGAAAAAATCAGGATATCGTCCAGATATACAACAACACAGGAGTATAGTAGATCACGAAAAATTTCATTAACAAAGTCTTGGAAGACGGCAGGGGCGTTGCATAGACCAAAGGGCATGACCAGATACTCAAAGTGTCCATCTCTGGTGTTAAATGCCGTTTTCCATTCATCCCCCTCTCTGATGCGGATGAGATTATAAGCACCTCTTAAGTCCAGTTTGGTAAAAATATGGGCACCTTGGAGACGATCAAAGAGTTCAGAGATGAGGGGTAGGGGGTAGCGGTTCTTAACCGTGATTTTATTAAGACCGCGGTAGTCAATGCAAGGACGTAGAGAGCCATCTTTTTTGGACACAAAGAAAAATCCGGCTCCGGCAGGAGAGGAGGATTTACGGATAAAGCCCTTTTTTAAATTTTCTTGGACGTATTCAGACATGGCAAGAGTCTCTGGGACGGACAGAGGATAGATTCTGCCCCGGGGTGGAGTAGTGCCCGGGAGGAGGTCAATGGGACAATCATAAGGCCTGTGAGGAGGTAGAGTCTCAGCTTGTTTTTTGCAAAAAACGTCCGCAAAGTCCATATAGGCCTTAGGGAGACCGGTTACATGAGGAAGCACAGGGACACGGCAAGGTTTACTGGGAACCGGTTTTAAGCAGTCCTTGGAACAAGAGGGCCCCCAACTCTTGATCTCCCCAGTGGACCAATCCAGGATTGGGGAATGGAGTTGAAGCCAGGGAAGTCCAAGAAGGATTTCAGAAGTGCAATTGGGGAGGACCAACAGTTCAATCCTCTCGTGATGAGATCCGATGCACATTAGAAGGGGCTCCGTGCGGAAACGTATAGTACAGTCCAATCTTTCATTGTTTACACAATTGATGTAGAGGGGTCTGGCGAGACTGGTCACCGGGATGTTGAACCTGTTGACGAGAGAGGCTAAGATGAAATTTCCTGCAGATCCAGAGTCCAAGAAGGCCACAGCAGAGAAGGAGAAGGCAGAGGCAGACAACCGCACAGGCACAGTAAGACGTGGAGAAGCAGAGTAGACATCAAGGACTGTCTCACCCTTGTGCGGAGTCAGCGGACGTCTTTCCAGGCGGGGAGGACGGATAGGACAATCCCTCAGGAAGTGTTCGGTACTAGCACAGTACAGGCAGAGATTCTCCATGCGGCGTCGTGTCCTCTCTTGGGGTGTCAGGCGAGACCGGTCGACCTGCATAGCCTCCACGGCGGGAGGCACAGGAACAGATTGCAGGGGACCAGAGGAGAGAGGAGCCGGGGAGAAGAAACGCCTCGTGCGAACAGAGTCCATATCCTGGCGGAGCTCCTGACGCCGTTCGGAAAAACGCATGTCAATGCGAGTGGCAAGATGGATGAGTTCATGTAGGTTAGCAGGGATTTCTCGTGCGGCCAGAACATCTTTAATGTTGCTGGATAGGCCTTTTTTAAAGGTCGCGCAGAGTGCCTCATTATTCCAGGACAATTCTGAAGCAAGGGTACGGAACTGTACGGCATACTCGCCAACGGAAGAATTACCCTGGACCAGGTTCAACAGGGCAGTCTCAGCAGAAGAGGCTCGGGCAGGTTCCTCAAAGACACTTCGAATCTCCGAGAAGAAGGAGTGTACAGAGGCAGTGACGGGGTCATTGCGGTCCCAGAGCGGTGTGGCCCAAGCCAGGGCTTTTCCAGACAGCAGGCTGACTACGAAAGCCACCTTAGACCTTTCAGTGGGGAACTGGTCCGACATCATCTCCAAGTGTAATGAACATTGGGAAAGAAAGCCACGGCAAAACTTAGAGTCCCCATCAAATTTATCCGGCAAGGATAGTCGTATTCCAGAAGCGGCCACTCGCTGCGGAGGAGGTACAGGAGCTGGCGGAGGAGATGATTGCTGGAGCTGTGGTAGTAACTGTTGTAGCATAACAGTCAGTTGAGACAGCTGTTGGCCTTGTTGCGCAATCTGTTGTGACTGCTGGGCGACCACCGTGGTGAGGTCAGCGACAACTGGCAGAGGAACTTCAGCGGGATCCATGGCCGGATCTACTGTCACGATGCCGGCTGGCAGGTAGTGGATCCTCTGTGCCAGAGAGGGATTGGCGTGGACCGTGCTAGAGGATCGGTTCTAAGTCACTACTGGTTTTCACCAGAGCCCGCCGCAAAGCGGGATGGTCTTGCTGCGGCGGTAGTGACCAGGTCGTATCCCCTAGCAACGGCTCAACCTCTCTGGCTGCTGAAGATAGGCGCGGTACAAGGGAGTAGACAGAAGCAAGGTCGGACGTAGCAGAAGGTCGGGGCAGGCAGCAAGGATCGTAGTCAGGGGCAACGGCAGAAGGTCTGGAATCACAGGCAAGGAACACACAAGGAACGCTTTCACTGGCACTAGGGCAACAAGATCCGGCGAGGGAGTGAAGGGGAAGTGAGGTGATATAGGGAAGTGCACAGGTGTAAACACTAATTGGAACCACTGCACCAATCAGCGGTGCAGTGGCCCTTTAAATCGCAAAGACCCGGCGCGCGCGCGCCCTAGGGAGCGGGGCCGCGCGCGCCGGGACAGAACTGACGGGGAGCGAGTAAGGTACGGGAGCCGGGGTGCGCATCGCGAGCGGGCGCTACCCGCATCGCGAATCGCATCCCGGCCGGAGGTGGTAACGCAGCGCCCCGGGTCCGTGGAACCGACCGGGGCGCTGCAGTGAGGGAAGTGTAGCGAGCGCTCCGGGGAGGAGCGGGGACCCGGAGCGCTCGGCGTAACAGTGATGAATGGCACATAGCTTTCCCTCACTGACTGCCCATGTCTCCTTATCACCAGCTTGTTTGTTACAGCCTAAGGCCATTTTCACATGTCAAGAATTTCTGTGTGGAATTCTGCATAAAAATTCCGCCAGAGATTCTGGAGCAACAGAGTCTCGTTGAATTCAATTGGATTCTGCTGCTCTGTGCACATGGCGGAATTTCCGTGCCAAAAGTTGTGCTGGCGCCCACAGTCTCCGGAATGTACGCACTGAGATTTTCCGTGCAGACATTCCAGGGGGGTGAACATGGCCTTACTAAACTAGAAGGCTGCAATAGACATTAGGCAAACTTATCAGGCTCCAATAGACAAGCTGGTGATAAGAAGACCTAAGCAGCCATGAGGAGCTCAGCATCACCCACCCATCCCTGGCCCTCACAGGACAAATGTTTGAACACCCCATTATCCCTTCCCCAGAACTGTATTGTATGGCAAGTGATATCTCTTACCAATCTGAGCATGCACACTGCCCTTTGCCTCTTGCTCTGCAGCACAGCGGAGTGTCAGCTCTGATGAACAAAAATTACATGGTCACAAGGCAGCAAAGGAGAGCCTTCATTCTTGCCTGCGACCCATGTGTACCCCAGCTACCTCCTCTTCCGATGAAAAGACACAAGTTTTTCGCTATATAGATTTTTGCATATTGCCCATACCCAACCCCAATACTCGCTGGTGATGTCTAGAGGGGGTGACTTCAGCCACAGATTGGTAGAGCAGAAAGCAGAGTGTTCCTGCCTTGCTTCACCAATTGGGGAAACTAGCAGTGGACCAAGAGGGGTTAGCATCCATCTCTGCTCTACCATCTCTACAGGCTACCCCCCACCTGGTGACAAGACACTGCATTTGACCCTAATGCCGGTTAGTATGGTGGAAGAGGAAATGGGAAAAAAATACCCCCCCCCCCCCCCCCAAGTAAGGTTTAGATCATTGGAGACTAGTGAAAAATACGCCCTGCCAACTGTACATGTCATCGGAAAAAGCTGATGTAGCATCTGTGACCAGTACTAGCCATGATAATTGGTAACAAGTCATATATTTCCCATCGCTTTTATGCTTAATCTGTTTTTATTGCTGGGATTTTTCTCATACAAAGATAAAGTACAGTGTAAATAACAGTCAAAGAAGAGAGGTGCATTCACAAAGGATCATAATGAGTGGTGTATACATGCAAACAAAAAACCTTGGCAATCGTGCAGCATACACAAAACATATACAATTACATATAAACGCACAGCGATCCAGATCACTTAGGGAGCAAACAACTTAGAGAACTCATTGACCAGTTGTTTGTTCCAAGAGTTATGGTACTTTGGGAATATCTCAAGTCACTGTACATGAAGGTTTCAAGGATCACAGCCTGCATTTACAAAGGTAAGTTAAATGGGCACAAAGGTTAGTTAAATCTCTTTGCTGGCAAAGAGATTCCGCTGCACAGTGCACACTGCAGAGTTTTCTAGGCAGACTTTCTGCCTGGAAATTCCTCTTGAAAAATTGCCGCTTCACAGACATCTATGGGAAGCTCCAGACGGAAAACATCTGTTCAGAGCTTCCAAGTGCGGCCAAAGTACTTGGTTCACATTTGAGAAGCTCCATACTGATTTAGTCGGCGCTGCCCGTGCTCGGAAGCTCCAGATGAAAGTTTTCTAGTCAGAGCTTCTCAAGTGTGAACAGGCATTAGAATGTGATCACCACCGGAGATATAGATCAATGTAAATAGTGACAATCTCTGTACAGTGCTACAGAATATGTAGGTGCCATATAAAATTAAAAAGGCACACACTCAAGGGAGGATTTCATATGAAGCTCTTATCAGTCACAGAACTATTTGTATGAGATGATATCCTTGGCCGAACACACCCACAAGGATTAAATACCGAGTATGATCCTTCTAGATGGGCCCATACCCGCTAACTACTGGTTCCTTCAAATAGTTTCAGGCCTTTTGATGATTATTTTGCCCTTTAGCCACTCAAACATACAGATTTTATTTGTAAACTCTATCCAGGCTTCAATTCTCGGGCCATTGGGAGCAAACCAGGATCATGCCACTATTACCTTGGCCAAAGCCACAAGCTTAATAATCGAAAATTCCATTTCCCCATCTATTGGAATAGCCTAACCTCAGATCAATATCCAACTCAAAATTGTCTATATTACAAAGTTGCCCAATTTTTCCCCTACTTTGCCCCCCCCCCCAAAAAAAAAATGTAACTTCCTACACCCCCACACCAAATGTATAAAATCTGCATCATTCTCCCCACATTTGGGTCATTCTGCTACCTATTTTAATAAGTTTTATCAGAGAGAAGTAGACTCTGTATAAGATCTTTATCCGGAAAAGTATAAATGACAAGTTTTTAAATTTCTTCCCTATAGAAATTAGGCACCTCTGAAACATCTCATCTGACAGATTAATACTCTCTTTAGTCCAGTGTTCCATAACACTAGTCTGGGCCTTTTTTGGGGTTTCTTGTCTTAGCATTTTATATACTGTGTTTATAATCTTCTTACCAAGTGAAACCTTAAAGGGGTACTCTGGCCCTAATACATCTTATCCCCTATCCAAAGGATAGGGGATAAGATGTCTGATTGCGGGGGTCCCACCACAAAGGTGTATGCTGAATGACAGATTGCGGGGGGTCCCCAGTGGCTAGGGGATAAGATGTATTAGGGCTAGAGTACGCCTTTAACCCCTTAAGGACCAAGCCCATTTTAACCTTAAGGACCAGGCCAATTTTATTTTTGTGTTTTCATTTTTTCCTCCTCGCCTTCTAAAATCCATAACTCTTTTATATTTCCATCTACAGACTCATATAAGGGCTTGTTTTTTGTGTGACCAATTGTACTTTGTAATGAATTCTCTCATTTTACCATAAAATGTACGGCGAACCCCCCAACATTTTTTTTTGAGGGTGGAAATTTTAATGAAAACCAAAATTTTGCACATTTTAGAGGGTTTCGTTTTCATACTGTACACTTTACAGTAAAAATTATGTTTTCTTTAATCTGTGGGTCAATACATTTAAAATGATACCCATGGCTAGATACTTTTATATTTTTGTACCGGTTAAAAAAATCTAAAGCTTTTTGTACAAAATCAGTAATATAAATTTGCCCCATTTTGACCACCTATAATTTTTTCATTCTTCCGTATATAGGGCGGTATGAGGGCTCGATACCACATTTGCATGTATAAGACTTTTAGATCATTTTTTTTATGAAAAAAAAAATTTGTGACAAAAAAGCAGCATTTTTTTTACTTTTTTTTAATTAATTTTTTTACTTTTTACGTTTACGCCGTTCACCGTACGGGATCATTAACATTATATTTTGATAGTTCGGACATTTAAGTATGTGGTGATACCAAATATATTTATTAACAAAATTACGCTTTTTGGGGGTAAAATGGGAAAAACTGACAATTTTCATTTTTATTGGGGGATGGTATTTTCACTTTTTTTTTTACTTAAATTTTTTCATTTTTCAACTTTTTTTTTTTTTTTTACACTTGTTATGTCTCCATAGGGGACTAACTATAGCAATCATTTCATTGCTAATATTGTTCAGTGCTATGCATAGAGCATAGCACTAATCAGTATTATCGGTCTTCTGCTCTGGTCTGCTCGATCTCAGACCAGAGCAGGAGACGGACGGAGGCAGGTGAGGGGACCTCAGTCCGCCATTACAGACGATTGGATCACTGCGGCAGTGCTGCGGGCGATCCGATAATCTATTTTAACATGCACATTGCCGCAGATGCAGTGATCTGTACTGATCACAGCATCTGAGGGGTTTAACCCCTTAAGAACCCAGCCATTTTACACCTTAGGACCCGGCCATTTTTTGCACATTCGACCACTGTCACTTTAAACATTAATAACTCTGGAATGCTTTTAGTTATCATTCTGATTCCGAGAATTTTTTTTCGTGACATATTCTACTTTAACATGGTGGTAAAATTTTGTAGTAACTTGCATCCTTTCTTGGTGAAAAATCCCCAAATTTTATGAAAAATTTGAAAATTTTGCATTTTTCTAACTTTGAAGCTCTCTGCTTGTAAGGAAAATGGATATTCAAAATATTTTTTTTTTATTCACATACACAATATGTCCACTTTATGTTTGCAACATAAAATGTACGTGTTTATTTATACTTTTGGAATACACCAGATGGCTTCAAAGTTCAGCAGCAATTTTTCAATTTTTCACAAAATTTCCAAACTCACAATTTTTCAGGGACCAGTTCAGGTTTGAAGTGGATTTGAAGGGTCTTCATCTTAGAAATACCCCACAAATGACCCCATTATAAAACTGCACCCCCCAAAGTATTCAAAATGACATTCAGTCAGCGTTTTAACCCTTTAGGTGTTTCACAGGAATAGCAGCAAAGTGAAGGAGAAAATTCACAATCTTCATTTTTTACAATCGCATGTTCTTGTAGACCCAATTTTTTTATTTTTACAAGGGGTAAAAGGAGAAATGTATACTTATATTTGAAGCCCAATACCTCATATGTCTATGTAAAGTGTTCGGTGGGTGCAGTAACAAGGAATAAAGTGAGCCTTAATACCCCACAGGTGTTTCACGACTTTTGCATATGTAAAAAAATAAAAAAAATTCACTAAAATGTGTGTTTCCCCCCAAATTTCACATTTTTGCAAGGGTTAATAGCAGAAAATACCCCCCAAAATTTGTAACCCCATCTCTTCTGAGTATGGAGGTACCCCATAAGTTTACCTGAAGTGCACTACGGGCGAACTACAATGCTCAGAAGAGAAGGAGTCATATTTGGCTTTTTGAGAGTAAATTTTGCTCGGGTGGCATGTCACATTTAGGAAGCCCCTATGGTGCCAGAACAGCAAAATAACCCCCACATGGCATACCATTTTGGAAACTAGACCCCTTGAGGAACATAACAAGGGGTACAGTGAGCATTTACCCCCCACTGGTGTCTGTCAGATCTTTGGAACAGTGGGCTGTACAAAATTTTTTATTTGCACAGCCCACTGTTCCAAAGCTCTGTCAGACGCCAGTGGGGGGGGGGGGGTAAATTCTCACTGCACCCCTCATTACATTCCGTGAGGGGTGTAGTTTCCGAAATGGGGTCACATGTGTGTTTTTTTTTTTTTTTTTTGCGTTTGTCAAAACCGCTATAACAATCAGCCACCCCTGTGCAAATCACTTCAAATGTAAATGGTGCACTCTCCCTTCTGGGCCTTGTTGTGCGCCCCCAGAGCACTTTGCGCCCACATATGGGGTATCTCCGTAGTCGGGAGAAATTGCATTACAAATTTTGGGGGGCTTTTTTCCCTTTTACTTCTTGTCAAAATGAAAAGTATAGGGCAACACAAGCATGTTAGTGTAAAAAAGTTTTTTTTTTTCACTAACATGCTGGTGTAGAGCCCAACTTCACCTTTTCATAAGGGGTTAAAGGAGAAAAAGACCCCCAAAATTTGTTAGGCAATTTCTCCCGAGTACGGCGATACACCATATGTGGCCCTAAACTGTTGCCTTGAAATACGACAGGGCTCTGAAGTGAGAGAGCGCCATGCGCATTTGAGGCCTGAATTAGGGATTTGCATAGGGGTGGACATAGGGGTATTCTACGCCAGTGATTCCCAAACAGGGTGCCTCCAGCTGTTGCAAAACTCCCAGCATGCTTGGACAGTCAACGGCTGTCCGGTAATACTGGGAGTTGTTGTTTTGCAACAGCTGGAGGCTCCATTATGGAAAGAGTGGCGTACCAGACGTTTTTCATTTTTATTGGGGAGGGGAGGGGGGCTGTGTAGGGGTATGTGTATATGTAGTGTTTTTTACTTTTTATTTTATTTTGTGTTAGTGTAGTGTAGTGTTTTAGGGTACAGTCACACGGGCAGGGGATTACAGCGAGTTTCCCGCTGCGAGTTTGAGCTGCCGCGCAAAATTTGCTGCATCGCAAACTTGCAGCCTGATACTCACTGTAAGCCCCCTGCCCATGTGAACGTACCCTGTACATTCACAGGGGGGGGGGGACGGGACCTCCAGCTGTTGCAAAACTGCAACTCCCAGCATGCACAGTCTATCAGTGCATGCTGGTAGTTATAGTTTTGCAACAGCTGGAGGTACACGGGTTGGGAAACACTGAGTTAGGAAACAGACAATGTTTCCCAACAAGTGTGCCTACAGTTGTTGCAAAATCACAACTCCCAAACATTCTCAGGCATGCTGGAAGTAGTAGTTCAGCAACATCTTTAGAGCCAGATGTTGCCGAACTACAACTCCCAGCATGCTTGGAGTTGTAGTTTTGCAACATCTGGAGGACTACAGTTTGCAGACCACTAATACAGTGGTTTCCAATCTGTGCCCTTCCAGATGTTGCAAAACTACAACTCCCAGTATGCCAAAACTGTCCAGGCATGCTGGGAGTTGTAGTTCTGCAACATCTGAAGGGCCAGATGTTACAGAACTACAACTCCCAGCATGCCTGGACAGTAAAGGCATGCTGAGGATGTGTAGTTTTGCAACATCTGGAAGGGCACAGTGGTCTCCAAACTGTGGGCCTCCAGATGTTGCAAAACTGCAACTCCCAGCATGCCCAGACGCCAAGGGGTGTCTGGGCATGCTGGGAGTTGTAGTGTAAGGGGACCAGATGGAGCAGTCCAGATCGATTTACGGCGGTCTGGACTGCTGCAAAGTTCCCGCGCCGCCGCCGAAGATCAACTCACCTGTCGCCACTGCCTCCGTCTCCGCCGCCGGGATCCGGGTCTTCAGGTAAGTACCGGGGCCGAGCCCCAGCAATCCCCCGTCCCCCGCAGCGTCCTCCGGACTTCCTCCTGTCCTCTCCAGACTTCCAGGGGCCGGGCAGGGCTGGAGGAAGTAACCGCCCCCCCCCCTCCGCGATTGGTCGGTTAACTAACTGAAGAATCGCAGGGGATAGGAGGAGGCTCCTATACTCCAGCATGGTCCTGGCTGTCTGTGACAACCGGGATCATGCAAAATTACCGGGCGGTCGGGTCCCAGAGACCCGATCAGGACGGTATCGCCCAGATCGCAAGGGCGATTTCCCTCGCGATTTGCGACGATCGCCGACATGGGGGGCCTACACATGGCCCCATTCAGCGTTTGCCCTGGAGGCCTGCTGAAGCATTTCAGCAGGCATCCGCTTCCGATCTCTGCCCGGCGTCCTGGGTCCTTAAAGCCCAGGGTCAGATGCTAGCAGCTGGAACCTGCCGTGCATGAGGCGAGCACCGCTCCAATGCACAGGTCATACACAGGACGTAAATGTACATCTTGGTGCGCGAAGTACTGCCAAACCAGGACATACATTTACGTCTGTGGCCATTAAGGGGTTAAACACATAGTCAAACAGTGCATGTATAAAAATGATCCGTGTATGTGTATACCTCAAATACAGTGGGGCAAAAAAGTATTTAGTCAGCCACCAATTGTGCAAGTTCACCCACTTTAAAACATGAGAGAGGCCTGTCATTTTCATCATAGGTACACTTCAACTATGAGAGAAAGAATGAGGGGAAAAGAATACAGAAAATCACATTGTAGGATTTCTAATGAATTAATTTGTAAACTCCTGGGTAAAATAAGTATTTGGTAACCTACAAACAAACAAGATTTCTGTCTCTCACAGACCGGTAACTTCTTTAAGAGTCTCCTCTGACCTCCACTTGTTACCAGTATTGATGGCCCCTGTTTGATCTTGCTATCAGTATAAAAGACACCTGTCCCCAACCTCAAACAGTCACACTCCAAACTCCACTATGGCCAAGACCAAAAAATTGTAGCCCTGCACCAGGCTGGAAAGGCAAGCTGCACTAGGCAAGCAGCTTGGTGTGAAGAAATCAACAGTGGGAGAAATTATTAGAAAATGTAAGACTTACAGGACCACTGATAATCTCCCTTGATCTGGGGCTCCACACAAGGACTCACCCGATGGTGTCAAAATGATCACAGGAACGGTGATCAAAAATGGCAGAACCAAACGGGGGGGGGGCCTAGTGAATGACCTGCAGAGAGCTGGGACCAAAGTAACACAGGCTACCATCAGTAACACACTACGCCGCCAGGGACTCAAATCATGCAGTGCCAGACGTGCCCCCCTGCTTAAGCCAGTACATGTTTGGGCCCGTCTGGTGTTTGCTAGAGAGCATTTGGATGATCCAGAAGAGGATTGGGAGAGTGTCATATGGTCAGATGAAACCAAAGTAGAACTTTTGGGTAAAAACTTAACTTGTCGTGTTAGGAGAAAGGAAAAAGAATGCTGGCTTGCATCCAAAGGACACCATACTTACTGTGATGCATGGGGGTGGAAACCTCATGCTTTGGGGCTGTTTTTATGCAAAGGGTCCAGGATGACTGATCCGTGTAAAGGAAAGAATGAATGGGGCCATGTATGAGATTTTGAGTGAAAACCTCCTTCCATCAGCAAGGGCATTGAAGATGAAACGTGGCTGGGTCTTTCAGCATGACAATGATCCCAAACACACTGCCCGGGCAAGGGAGTGGCCCCGTAAGAAGCATTTCAAGGTCCTGGAGTGGCCTAGCCAGTCTCCAGATCTCAACCCCATAGAAAACCTTTGGAGGGAGTTGAAAGTCTATGTTGGCCGTGCCCGTTGTAGCCCAACATCACTGCTCTAGAAGAGATCTGCATGGAGGAAGAAGCCAAAATACCAGCAACAGTGTGTGAAAACCTTGTGAAGACTTACAGAAAACGTTTGACCTCTGACATTGCCAAAAAAGGTGAATAACAAAGTATTGAGATGAATTTTTCTTATTGACCAAATACTTATTTTCCAGCATAATTTGCAAATGTAATGTCTGTCTTGGGTTATGTTCAGACTGCAGTTTGATTTTGGTGGTCTGAAAGGTTTTATGTTCCCTGGCCAGGGAATAGTTAAAACCTTTGGCTTTTTCATCCAATAGCTCTTTGGGTGTGTCTAGATATGGTGAGATCCGTCTAGCTTCGGAGCTGGTGATAGACATCCTTTCATGCTTAACATGCTGCTATGGAGCTCTTGGTGAAACACTCTTTGTTTGAGTTTTTATCTTTTTTTCTTGCTTTAGCATGCACTTTGAAGGTTCCGGTTTCAGCCATGGTTATGTAGCATGCTTATAGTAGATTTTAATCTGTGTATGTTTAGTATGTTTTAGGATTTGTTTAACCTTTCTGTTATGTATCTGTTTACACTATGTCTGAGTCTTGCTTGTTACCTGTGCTCTGTATCTTATATTCCTGTTTACAAAAGAGAACAGGGTGCGTGCCCCTGGATGGAACCTGATGGATAAGATAGTGAAGAGCCCAATCAAAATGCACTCACCTATGCGAGTTGTGCGAATGGAGGCACAACACTCCATGCGCTTGATCAGGAATCCTGTTTGGGCATGCTGGAATATGTAGTTTTGCAACAGCCGGAGGGCTACAGTTTGAGACCACTATATAGTGGTCCCTAAACTGTAGCCCTCCAGATCTTGCAAAACTACAACTCCTAGCATTCCCAAACAACTGTTTGCTGTCAGGGCATGCTGGGAATTGTAGTTTTGCAACAGCTGGAGGACCACAGTTTGGAGATCACTTTGCAGTGTTCTCTAAAACTGTAGCCCTCCAGATGTTGCAAAACTGCAAATCCCAGCATGTCCAAACAGCAATCAGCTGTCTCGGCATGCTGGGAGTTGTAGTTGCGTACCTCCAGCTATTGCATAACTACTTCTCCCAGCATGCCCGTCGGCGATCAGTACATGCTGGGAGTTGTAGTTTTACAACAGCTGGAGGCACACTGGTTAGAAAATGCTGAGTTAGGTAACAGAACCTAACTGAAGGTTTTCCAACCAGTGTGCCTCCAGCTGTTGCAAAAGTACAACTCCCAGCATGCACGGTCTGTCAGTACATGCTGGGAGTTGTAGTTTTGAAACAGCTGGAGGTTTGCCCCCCCCCCCCCCATGTGAACGTACAGGGTACATTCACACGGGCAGGCTTACAGTAAGTTTCCTGCTTCAAGTTTGGGCTGCGGCAAATTTTTCGCCGCAGCTCAAACTCCTAGCGGGAAACTCACCGTAACACGTCAGTGCGAATGTACCCTAAAAACACTACACTAACACATAATAAAGGGTAAAACACTAAATATACACCCCCTTACACTGTCCCCCCCAATAAAAATGAAAACCATATTGTATGGCAGTGTTTCCAAAACGGAGCCTCCAGCTGTTGCAAAACAACAACTCCCAGCATTTCCAGACAGCCACTGACTGTCCAGGCATGCTGGGAATTTAGCAACAGCTGGAGGCACCCTGTTTGGGAATCACTGGAGTAGAATACCCCTATGTCCACCCCTATGCGATCCCTAATTTAGTCCTCAAATGCTCATGGCGCTCTCTCACTTCAGAGCCCTGTCGTATTTCAAGGAAACAGTTTAGGGCCACATATGGGGTATCTCCGAACTCGGGAGAAATTGCACTACAAATATTGGGGGCTTTTTCTCCTTTTACCCCTTATGAAAAGGAAAAGTTGGGGCTACACCATCTTGTTAGTGTAAAAAAGTTAAAAAAATTTACACTAACATGCTGGTGTTGCCCTATACTTTTTATTTTCACAAGCGTTAAAAGGAAAAAAAGACCCCCAAAATTTGTAACGCAATTTCTCCTGAGTACAGAAATACGTGGGCGTAAAATGCTCTGTGGGCGCACAACAAGGCTCAGGAGTGAGAGAGCACTAGGTACATTTGAGGCCTAAATTGGTGATTTGCACAGGGGTGGCTGATTTTACAGCGGTTCTGACATAAACACAAAAATATAAATACCCACATGTGACCCCATTTTGGAAACTACACCCCTCATGTAATGTAACAAGGGGTACAATGAGCATTTACGCCCCACAGGTGTCTGACAGATTTTTGGAACAGTGGTCTGTGAAAATGAAAAATTTAATTTTTCATTTGCACAGCCCACTGTTCCAAAGATCTGTCAAACGCTAGTGGGGTGTAAATACTCACTGCACCCCTTATTAAATTCTGTGAGGGGTGTAGTTTCCAAAATAGGGTCACATGTGGGGGGGTCCACTGTTCTGGCACCACGGGGGGGCTTTGTAAACGCACATGGCCCCTGACTTCCATTCCAAACAATTTTTTCCCCAAAAGCTCAATGGCACTACTTCTCTTCTGAGCATTGTAGTGCGCCAGCAGAGGACTTGACGTCCACACATGGGGTATTTCCATTTGTAATGGGGTTACAAATTTTGGGGGTAATTTTCTCCTATTACCCCTTGTAAAAATGTGGGGAAAAAACAGCATTTTAGAGAAAGTTTTATTTTTTTTCATTTACACGTCCAACTTTAACAAAAAGTCGTGACATACCTGTGAGGTGTTAAGGCTCATTGTACCTCTTGTTACATTCCTTGAGGGGTGTAGTTTCCAAAATAGTATGCCATGTGATTTTTTTGCTGTTCTGGCACCATAGGGTCTTCCAAAATGTGACATGCTTCCCAAAAACCATTTCAGCAAAATTTGCTTTCCAAAAGCCAAATGTGACTCCTTCTCTTCTGAGCATTGTAGTTCGCCCGCAGAGCATTTTACGTCCTAACATGGGGTATTTCCATACAATTGGGGGTTACAAATTTTGGGGGGCATTGTAAAAATGGAAAATTTGGGGAAAAAAACACTTTAGTGAAAAACTATTTTTTTTCATTTACACATCCGATTTTAACGAAAAGCCGTGAAACACCTGTGGGGTGTTAAGGCTCACTGGACCCCTTGTTACATGCCTTGAGGGGTGTAGTTTCCAAAATGGTATGCTATGTGGGGGTTTTCTGCTGTTCTGGCACCATAGGGGCTTCCTAAATGCGACATGTCCCCCAAAAACCATTTCAGCTAAATTCCCTCTCCAAAATCCCATTGTTGCTCCTTCCCTTCTGAGCCATCTACTGCACCCGCCGAACACTTGACATACACATATGAGGTATTTCCTTACTCGCGAGAAAATGGGTTGCATATTTTGGGGGGCTTTTTCTCCTATTACCCCTTGTAAAAATTCAAAAACTGGGTCTACAAGAACAATGCCAGTGTAAAAAATTAAGATTTTGAAGATTATCTCCTTCACTTTGCTGCTTGAATACTTTGAGGGGTGCAGTTTTTATAATGGGATCATTTATGGGGTATTTCTAATATGCTTCAAATCCACTTCAAAACTGAACTGGTCCCTGCAAAAATTCCGATTTTGAAAATGTTGTGAAAAATTGGAAAATTGCTGCTGAACTTTGAAGCCCTCTGATGTCTTTCAAAAGTAAAAACATGTCAACTTTATGGAATGTCAATTTTCCTTTTTTGGAATTTTTCACCAAGAAATTATACAAGTATCAACAAAAATTTCCCACTAACATAAAGTAGAATATGTCACGAAAAAACTCTCTGAATCAGAATGAAAAATAAAAGCATCCTAGAGTTATTAATGCTTAAAGTGACAGTGGTCAGATTTGCAAAAAACGCTCTGGCCCTTAAGGTGAAAATGGGCTTTGTCCTTAAGGGGTTAACGACCATGTACGTCTATGCGTCATACCGGCCGGCCTCCAGCTAATTCTTGTAGCGATCGCCGTGGCCAGCTATTAACCCTTTAGATTGCCACTGTCAAACCTGACAGCAGCATCTAAAGGTGTCTTTATCCCTTCCCTGGTGGTCCAGTGGGGTGGATCGCCCCCTCGCAGAGCCGGAGGGCTTACCTCTCCTCCTGTGCCAGCACCGGCACTCCAGGCCTTATCAATAGAGCGCAGAGCACACAGATCGATGTGGTTCTCCGGAACCACATTGATCTTGTCGCAATTCGGCTGGCTGGAGGTGGATCCTCTGTGCCAGAGAGGGATTGGCGTGGACCGTGTTGGTGGACCGGTTCTAAGTTGCTACTGGTATTCACCAGAGCCCGCCGCAAAGCGGGATGGACTTGCAGCGGCGGTAGCAACCAGGTCGTATCCACCAGCAACGGCTCAACCTCTCTGACTGCTGAAGATAAGCGCGGTACAAGGGAGTAGACAAGAGCAAGGTCGGACGTAGCAGAAGGTCAGGGCAGGCAGCAAGGATCGTAGTCAGGGGCAACGGCAGGAGGTCTGGAACACAGGCTAGGAACACACAAGGGAACGCTTTCACTGGCACAATGGCAACAAGATCCGGCGAGGGAGTGCAGGGGAAGTGAGGTATAAGTAGGGAGTGCACAGGTGATAACACTGATTAGGCCAGCCGCGCCAATCAGTGGCGCAGTGGCCCTTTAAATTGCAGAGACCCGGCGCGCGCGCGCCCTAAGGAGCGGGGCCGCGCGCGCTGGGACAAGACAGACGGGGAACGGGTCAGGTACGGGAGCCGGGATGCGCATCGCGAGCGGGCGCCTCCCGCGTCGCGAATCGCATCCCGGCTGGGAGTGATATTGCAGCGCACCTGGTCAGCAGGTCTGACCGGGGCGCTGCGAATGAGAGGATGCTGCGAGCGCTCCGGGGAGGAGCGGGGACCCGGAGCGCTCGGCGTAACAGATCTGTATGAGGAATCAAATGATTCCTACTAAAATTCCCCTAAGGGGACTGAAAGTGTAAAAAATAAAAAGTTTAAAAACACACACATTAACCCCTTCCTTATTAAAAGTTTAAATCACCCCCCCTTTTCCCAAATTCCATATAAAATATATATAAACATAATAAAAATAAACATATGTGGTATTGCCACGTGCGTAAATGTTCGAACTATAAAAATATATAATTAATTAAACTGCATGGTCAATGGCGTACGTGCCAAAAAATTCCAAAGTCCAAATTAGCGTACTTTTGGTCACTTTTGGTTATACCATAAAAAAAGGAATAAAAAGCGTTCAAAAAGTCAGATCAAAACAAAAATGGTACCGATTAAAACTTTATATTTCGGCACAAAAATTTTTCCATCATACCACCCTGTACGCAGAAAAATAAAAAAGTTATAGGGGTCCGAAGAGGACAATTTTAAACGTATTAATTTTCGTGCATGTAGTTAAGATTTTTTCCAAAAGTACGACAAAGTCAAACCTATATGAGTAGATTATCATTTTAATTGTATGGACCTACAGAATAAAGATAAAGTTTCATTTTTACTGAAAAATTTACTTTGTAGAAACGGAAGCCCCCAAAACTTACAACATGGTGTTTTTTCTTCAATCTTGTCACACAATGATTTTTTTTCCCGTTTCGCCCTAGATTTTTGGGTAAAATGACTGATGTCATTACAAAGTAGAATTGGTGGCGCAAAAAATACACTGCACTGCTGTCCTGTTTTAGTAGATTAAATGCTTATATTTTTTTGCCATTTATTGCCCCCTTTACATTTTTATTAAAGGGGTATTCCAGGCCAAAACTTTTTTTTATATATCAACTGGCGCCGGAAAGTTAAACAAATTTGTAAATTACTTCTATTAAAAAATCTTAATCCTTCCAATAGTTTTTAGCTTCTGAAGTTGAGTTGTTGTTTTCTGTCTAACTGCTCTCTGATGACTCACGTCCCAGGAGCTGTGCAGTTCCTATGGGGATATTCTCCCATCATGCACAGCTCCCGGAACGTGACATCATCATTGAGCAGTTAGACAGAAAACTTCAGAAGCTAATAACTGTCACGATGCCGGCTGGCAGGAGGTGGATCCTCTGTGCCAGAGAGGGATTGGCGTGGACCGTGCTAGTGGACCGGTTCTAAGTCACTACTGGTATTCACCAGAGCCCGCCGCAAAGCGGGATGGTCTTGCTGCGGCGGTAGTGACCAGGTCGTATCCACTAGCAACGGCTCAACCTCTCTGACTGCTGAAGATAGGCGCGGTACAAGGGAGTAGACAGAAGCAAGGTCGGACGTAGCAGAAGGTCGGGGCAGGCAGCAAGGATCGTAGTCAGGGGCAACGGCAGGAGGTCTGGAACACAGGCTAGGAACACACAAGGGAACGCTTTCACTGGCACAATGGCAACAAGATCCGGCGAGGGAGTGCAGGGGAAGTGAGGTATACATAGGGAGTGCACAGGTGAACACACTGATTAGAACCGCTGCGCCAATCAGCGGCGCAGTGGCCCTTTAAATCGCAGAGACCCGGCGCGCGCGCGCCCTAGGGAGCGGGGCCGCGCGCGCCGGGACAGGACCGACGGAGAGCGAGTCAGGTACGGGAGCCGGGGTGCGCATCGCGAGCGGGCGCCACCCGCATCGCGAATCGCATCCCGGCTGGAGGCGGTATCGCAGCGCACCCGGTCAGTGGATCTGACCGGGGCGCTGCGGGAGCGAGAGTGTAGCGAGCGCTCCGGGGAGGAGCGGGAACCCGGAGCGCTCGGCGTAACAGTACCCCCCCCCCTTGGGTCTCCCCCTCTTCTTGGAGCCTGAGAACCTGAGGACCAGATTTTTATCTAGGATATTGTCCTCAGGTTCCCAGGATCTCTCTTCAGGACCACAGCCCTCCCAGTCAACCAAAAAGAAGGTTTTTCCTCTGACCTTTTTGGAGGCCAGTATCTCCTTTACGGGAAAGATGTCAGAAGAACCGGAGACAGGAGTGGGAGAGATAAGTTTAGGAGAGAAACGGTTGATGATGAGTGGTTTAAGAAGAGAAACGTGAAAGGCATTAGGAATACGAAGAGAAGGAAGGAGAAGAAGTTTATAAGAGACAGGATTAATCTGGCACAAAATTTTGAAAGGACCAAGATAGCGTGGTCCCAATTTGTAGCTGGGAACACGGAAGTGGACATATTTAGCGGAGAGCCATACCTTGTCTCCGGGAGAAAAAATGGGGTGAGCTCTTCTTTTCTTATCAGCAAACTTCTTCATGCGTGATGAAGCCTGTAAGAGAGAATTTTGGGTCTCTTTCCATATGGTGGAAAGATCACGAGATATTTCATCCACAGCGGGTACACCAGAGGGCAAGGGAGTAGGGAGGGGGGGAAGAGGGTGACGGCCGTACACCACGAAAAATGGGGATTTGGAAGAAGATTCAGAAACTCTGAAGTTATACGAGAATTCGGCCCATGGTAGAAGATCTGCCCAGTCATCCTGGCGGGAGGAAACAAAATGCCGTAAATAATCACCCAGGACCTGGTTAATTCTTTCTACTTGCCCATTGGATTGAGGATGATAAGCAGAAGAAAAGTTTAATTTAATCTTGAGTTGTTTACAGAGAGCCCTCCAGAATTTAGACACGAATTGGACGCCTCTATCCGAGACGATCTGCGTGGGCAACCCGTGAAGACGAAAAATGTGTACAAAAAATTGTTTTGCCAACTGAGGCGCAGAAGGAAGACCAGGAAGAGGGATGAAATGTGCCATCTTGGAGAATCGATCAACAACAGTGTTGCCACGGGATGAGGGTAAGTCTGTAATAAAGTCCATATCAATCAGAGACCAAGGCTGTTCGGGAACAGGCAGAGGATTAAGAAGACCAGCGGGCTTCTGGCGAGGAGTCTTATCCCGGGCACAGACAGTGCAGGCTCGCACAAAATCCACAACATCCGTCTCCAGAGTCGGCCACCAATAGAAACGAGAGATGAGTTGCACGGATTTCTTGATGCCCGCATGACCTGCGAGATGGGAGGAGTGACCCCATTTGAGGATTCCGAGGCGTTGGCGTGGGGAGACGAAGGTCTTCCCTGGAGGAGTTTGCCTGATGGAGGCTGGAGAAGTGGAGATCAGGCAGTCAGGAGGAATGATGTGTTGCGGAGAGAGCTCTACTTCCGAGGCATCCGAGGAACGAGAGAGAGCATCGGCCCTAATGTTCTTATCGGCAGGCCGAAAGTGAATTTCAAAATTAAATCGGGCAAAGAACAGAGACCACCTGGCCTGGCGAGGATTCAGCCGTTGGGCAGACTGGAGATAGGAGAGGTTCTTGTGATCGGTGTAAATAATAACTGGAAATCTTGATCCCTCCAGCAGATGCCTCCATTCCTCAAGTGCTAATTTAATGGCTAGTAGCTCTCGATCCCCGATGGAGTAGTTCCTCTCCGCCGGAGAGAAGGTCTTAGAAAAAAAACCACAAGTAACAGCATGCCCGGAAGAATTTTTTTGTAGAAGGACCGCTCCAGCTCCTACTGAGGAGGCATCAACCTCCAATAGGAAGGGTTTAGAAGGGTCAGGTCTGGAGAGCACGGGAGCTGAAGAAAAGGCAGACTTGAGCTGTTTAAAGGCGTCTTCCGCTTGAGGAGGCCATGACTTAGGATTGGCATTCTTTTTGGTTAAAGCCACGATAGGAGCCACAATGGTGGAAAAATGTGGAATAAATTGTCTGTAATAATTGGCGAACCCCAAAAAACGTTGGATAGCACGGAGTCCGGAGGGGCGTGGCCAATCTAAGACGGCAGAGAGTTTATCTGGATCCATTTGTAGTCCCTGGCCAGAGACCAAGTATCCTAGGAAAGGAAGAGATTGACATTCAAACAGACATTTCTCCATTTTGGCATAAAGTTGATTGTCACGAAGTCTCTGAAGAACCATGCGGACATGCTGGCGGTGTTCTTCTAGGTTGGCAGAAAAAATCAGGATATCGTCCAGATACACAACAACACAGGAATATAAGAGATCACGAAAAATTTCATTAACAAAGTCTTGGAAGACGGCAGGGGTGTTGCACAGGCCAAAGGGCATGACCAGATACTCAAAGTGTCCATCTCTAGTGTTAAATGCCGTTTTCCATTCATCCCCCTCTCTGATGCGGATGAGATTATAAGCACCTCTTAAGTCCAGTTTGGTAAAGATGTGGGCACCTTGGAGGCGATCAAAGAGTTCAGAGATGAGAGGTAGAGGGTAGCGGTTCTTTACCGTGATTTTATTAAGACCGCGGTAGTCAATGCAAGGACGTAGGGAGCCATCTTTTTTGGACACAAAGAAAAATCCGGCTCCGGCAGGAGAGGAGGATTTGCGGATAAAGCCCTTTTTTAAATTTTCCTGGATGTACTCAGACATAGCAAGAGTCTCTGGGGCAGAGAGAGGATAAATTCTGCCCCGGGGTGGAGTAGTGCCCGGGAGGAGGTCAATAGGACAGTCATAAGGCCTGTGAGGAGGTAGAGTCTCAGCTTGTTTTTTGCAAAAAACATCCGCAAAGTCCATATAGGCCTTAGGGAGACCGGTTACAGGGGGAACCACAGGGTCACGGCAAGGAGTACTGGTAACCGGTTTAAGGCAGTTCTTGAAACAAGAGGGACCCCAACTCTTGATCTCCCCTGTGGACCAATCCAGGGTTGGGGAATGGTGTTGAAGCCAGGGTAGTCCAAGGAGAATTTCGGAAGTGCAATTGGAGAGGACCAAAAACTCAATTTTTTCGTGGTGAGGTCCGATGCACATTAGGAGGGGTTCCGTGCGGTAACGCACGGCACAGTCCAATCTTTCATTGTTAACGCAATTGATGTAGAGAGGTCTGGCGAGACTGGTCACTGGGATGTTGAACCTGTTGATGAGAGAGGCCAAAATAAAGTTTCCTGCAGATCCGGAGTCCAAGAAGGCCTTAGTGGAGAAGGAGAAGGTAGAGGCAGATATCCGCACAGGCACAGTAAGACGTGGAGAAGCAGAGTTGACATCAAGGACTGTTTCACCTTTGTGCGGAGTCAGCGTACGTCTTTACAGGCGGGGAGGACGGATAGGACAATCCTTCAGGAAGTGTTCGGTACCGGCACAGTACAGGCAGAGATTCTCCATGCGGCGTCGTGTCCTCTCTTGAGGTGTCAGGCGAGACCGGTCAACTTGCATAGCCTCCACGGCGGAAGGCACAGGAACGGATTGCAGAGGACCAGAGGAGAGAGGAGCCGGGGAGAAAAAACGCCTCGAGCGAACAAAGTCCATATCCTGGCGGAGCTCCTGACGCCTTTCGGAAAAACGCATGTCAATGCGAGTGGCTAGATGAATGAGTTCATGTAGGTTAGCAGGAATTTCTCGTGCGGCCAGAACATCTTTAATGTTGCTGGATAGGCCTTTTTTAAAGGTCGCGCAGAGGGCCTCATTATTCCAGGAAAGTTCTGAAGCAAGAGTACGGAATTGCACGGCGTACTCGCCAACGGAAGAATTACCCTGGACCAGGTTCAGCAGGGCAGTCTCAGCAGAAGAGGCTCGGGCAGGTTCCTCAAAGACACTTCGAATTTCCGAGAAGAAGGAGTGTACAGAGGCAGTGACGGGGTCATTGCGGTCCCAGAGCGGTGTGGCCCATGACAGAGCTTTTCCAGACAGAAGGCTGACTACGAAAGCCACCTTAGACCTTTCAGTAGGAAACTGGTCCGACATCATCTCCAAGTGCAGGAAACATTGCGAAAGAAAGCCACGGCAAAACTTAGAGTCCCCATCAAATTTATCCGGCAAGGATAGTCGTAGGCCAGAGGCGGCCACTCGCTGCGGAGGAGGTGCAGGAGCTGGCGGAGGAGATGATTGCTGAAGCTGTGGTAGTAGCTGCTGTAGCATCACGGTCAGTTGAGACAGCTGGTGGCCTTGTTGCGCTATCTGTTGTGACTGCTGGGCGACCACCGTGGTGAGGTCGGCGACAACTGGCAGAGGAACTTCAGCGGGATCCATGGCCGGATCTACTGTCACGATGCCGGCTGGCAGGAGGTGGATCCTCTGTGCCAGAGAGGGATTGGCGTGGACCGTGCTAGTGGACCGGTTCTAAGTCACTACTGGTATTCACCAGAGCCCGCCGCAAAGCGGGATGGTCTTGCTGCGGCGGTAGTAACCAGGTCGTATCCACTAGCAACGGCTCAACCTCTCTGACTGCTGAAGATAGGCGCGGTACAAGGGAGTAGACAGAAGCAAGGTCGGACGTAGCAGAAGGTCGGGGCAGGCAGCAAGGATCGTAGTCAGGGGCAACGGCAGGAGGTCTGGAACACAGGCTAGGAACACACAAGGGAACGCTTTCACTGGCACAATGGCAACAAGATCCGGCGAGGGAGTGCAGGGGAAGTGAGGTATACATAGGGAGTGCACAGGTGAACACACTGATTAGAACCACTGCGCCAATCAGCGGCGCAGTGGCCCTTTAAATCGCAGAGACCCGGCGCGCACGCGCCCTAGGGAGCGGGGCCGCGCGCGCCGGGACAGGACCGACGGAGAGCGAGTCAGGTACGGGAGCCGGGGTGCGCATCGCGAGCGGGCGCCACCCGCATCGCGAATCGCATCCCGGCTGGAGGCGGTATCGCAGCGCACCCGGTCAGTGGATCTGACCGGGGCGCTGCGGGAGCGAGAGTGTAGCGAGCGCTCCGGGAAGGAGCGGGAACCCGGAGCGCTCGGCGTAACAATAACTATTGGAAGGATAAAGATTTTTTAATAGAAGTAATAGAAGTTTACAAATCAGTTTAACTTCCTGGAGTTGATATATATAAAAAAAGGTTTTGCCTGGAATACCCCTTTAAGGAAAGAGGGCAAGGCAGTGGTGGACACAAAAAGTAGTGGGAAAGGACGAAACCGGAAACAGGGCGGACACTAAAGAGCCAAAACAAGCCGTATGGTAATGCTGGGAACTGTAGTTTCAGCAATGCCAGATTGCTCCGTGCACTTAATTTTTTTTTTATTTACAACTTTTTGGTATTAAATCAACAAAGAAATAAAAGAACAAAACTGCCGAACACAGGGCCTCCGAACCCATCAACACTGTGTACAAAATGGAGTAGCATAGCAATACTGAATATATGAGCTATGGAGACCACACCCGGCCAACATCAAAACAATACGCTGAGACAGACAATACACAATCACACACACTTCCGGAGAACTCCCCTTCATCTATGCCCAGTCACCGGCATCTAAACTATCCTGGAGAACTAACCCTCTCTGGAGGAACCACTGATTCACCTATTAGTAGCCAGGGCATCCAGACCCTATAAAATTTAATTAAAAATGTACTACTAATATACAGTGTCCTATACAACGGAACATATTTATTAACCAGATTGAACCACCTTGTGATAGGGGATGTATCCTTCCAGGCCATTATCAAAACCTTCCAAGCACAAAACAATAAGAACCTAAAAAGAAGGTGCCTATGGTAGCCTGTGACCAAATCATTAAAAACACCTACTAGACAAACAACAGGGGAGAACACATATAAAAAGTCCAAGTGATCTGCCATGAACTGCATCACTTCTCTCCAAAAGGGTTCCACACAAGGGCAGCTCCACATTGCATGCAGAAGAGAGCCCACATCCACACTGCATCGGAAACAAGAATCCGAAGAGGATACCCCAATACAAAACAACTTAACTACGGAGTGTAGTATAAACGGAGGAGGAGTCTTACCTGACTGAGTAAATCCCTCACACTAACCACCGTATGGTCTTAGCAACTTCCTGCCATTGATCTTCTGTCAATTCAGGGATATCAGCCACCCACCTTACAGAAGCTAACTCAAACAGATCAGGTCCCACTGATTGCAGCAAAGCATATGCCTGAGTCAGTGGCTTAGTGAGGCCAGCAGTACCCATAAGCAGCTCCACATCAGCATAGGCCGAGGTCACTTCAAGACAGCCAAATTGCAGCATCACCACATGTCTCAACCGGAAGTACCGAAATTGGGCACACATCTCCTGGAATGAGGGGAAGGAGAAAAACTCCCCAAACAAATGCATGGCAAACCTGACTCCATGATCGCTCCAGAAACCGGCAGCCTCCAACCCCTGAAGGTGCTAAAAATGAGGATTCCCCCACAGAGGTGCCCTAGGGGACATTGCTGGTTGTGGGAAGCGCCTAGAACCCACTGACCACACCTCAGCCACTGTTCTAATAGGGCAAGCGCAAATGTTTCATTTGCACAGCCCACTGTTCCAAAAATCTGTAAATTGCCAGTGGGGTGTAAATGCTCACTGCACCCTTTCTTACATTCTGTGAGGGGTGTAGTTTCCAAAATGGGATCACATGTGGGTGTGAGTCCACTGTTCTGGCATCATGGGGGCTTTGTAAATGCACATGGCCCACGACTTCCATTCCAAACAAATTCTCTCTCCATAAGCTCAAAAGCTCCTTCTCTTATGAGCATTGTAGTTCGCCCGCAGAGCACTTTACATCCACATATGGGGTATTTCCATACTCAGAAGAAATGGGGTTACAAATTTTGGGGGGCATTTTCTCCTATAAACTCTTGTAAAAATAGTAAATTAGGGGGGAAAAACAGCATTTTAGTGAATTTTTTTAAATTTACATATCCGACTTTAAGGCTCACTGTACCCCTTGTTACGTGCCTTAACCCCTTAAGGACGCAGGACGTAAATGTACGTCCTGGTGAGGTGGTACTTAACGCACCAGGACGTACATTTACGTCCTAAGCATAACCGCGGGCATCGGAGCGATGCCCGTGTCATGCGCGGCTGATCCCGGCTGCTGATCGCAGCCAGGGACCCGCCGGCAATGGCCGACGCCCGCGATCTCGCGGGCGTCCGCCATTAACCCCTCAGGTGCCGGGATCAATACAGATCCCGGCATCTGCGGCAGTTCGCGATTAAAATGAACGATCGGATCGCCCGCAGCGCTGCTGCGGGGATCCGATCATTCATAACGCCGCACGGAGGTTCCCTCACCTTCCTCCGTGCGGCTCCCGGCGTCTCCTGCTCTGGTCTGTGATCGAGCAGACCAGAGCAGGAGATGACCGATAATACTGATCTGTTCTATGTCCTATACATAGAACAGATCAGTATTAGCAATCATGGTATTGCTATGAATAGTCCCCTATGGGGACTATTCAAGTGTAAAAAAAAATGTAAAAAAATGTAAAAGTAAAAGTAAAAAAAAAGTGAAAAATCCCCTCCCCCAATAAAAAAGTAAAACGTCCGTTTTTTCCTATTTTACCCCCAAAAAGCGTAAAAAACATTTTTTATAGACATATTTGGTATCGCCGCGTGCGTAAATGTCCGAACTATTAAAATAAAATGTTAATGATCCCGTACGGTGAACGGCGTGAACGAAAAAAAATTTAAAAAGTCCAAAATTCCTACTTTTTTAATACATTTTATTAAAAAAAAATTATAAAAAATGTATTAAAAGTTTTTTATATACAAATGTGGTATCAAAAGTACAGATCATGGCGCAAAAAATGAGCCCCCATACCGCCGCTTATACGGAAAAATAAAAAAGTTATAGGTCATCAAAATAAAGGGATTATAAACGTACTAATTTGGTTAAAAAGTTTGTGATTTTTTTTAACCGCAACAATAATATAAAAGTATATAATAATGGGTATCATTTTAATCGTATTGACCCTCAGAATAAAGAACACATGTCATTTTTACCAGAAATTGTACGGCGTGAAAACAAAACCTTCCAAAATTAGCAAAATTGCGTTTTTCGTTTTAATTTCCCCACAAAAATAGTGTTTTTTGGTTGCGCCATACATTTTATGATATAATGAGTGATGTCATTACAAAGGACAACTGGTCGCGCAAAAAACAAGCCCTCATACTAGTCTGTGGATGAAAATATAAAAGAGTTATGATTTTTAGAAGGCGAGGAGGAAAAAATGAAAACGTAAAAATTAAATTGTCTGAGTCCTTAAGGCCAAAATGGGCTGAGTCCTTAAGGGGTTAAGGGGTGTAGTTTCAAAAATAGTATGCCATGGTTTTTTTTTTTGTTTGTTTTTTTGCTGTTATGGCACAACAGGGGCTTCCTTAATGTGACATGCCCCCCAAAAACCATTTCAGCAAAATTTGCTTTAAAAAAGCCGAACATGGCTCCTTCTCTTCTGAGCAGAGCACTTGACGTCCACATATGGGGTATTTCCATACTCAGAAGAAATGGGGTTACAAATTTTGGGCGGCATTTTCTCCTATTATCTCTTGTAAAAATGGTAAATTTGGGGAAAAAATGCATTTTAGTTAAAAAAAAGAAAATATTTCATTTACACATCCGACTTTAACGAAAAGTCGGCAAACACCTGTGGGGTGTTAAGGCTCACTGTACCCCTTGTTATGTGCTTTGAGGGGTGTAGTTTGTGTGAATGAATAGATGTGTACATATGATAGATGATAGATGTGTGTATGTATGGTAGATGTGTGCGTATGATAGATGTGCATATGGTAGATGTGCGTATGTATGATAGATGTACATATGTATGATAGATGTGCGTATGATAGTTGTGTATGTACATACATGGAATATCGCACATCAACTAAGATGCAAAAATGTAATAACTTTTATTTTACATAGGAAAAACACAGTTATTTGAAAACAGTTAAAATAGAATGTATGGAGTGGAGGCTCATAAATCTCTAGCCTGCTACTATCATCCCTGCGGGGATATTAGGGACCCTCAGTTGTCATCTATTCCTGCAGGGGTTAGTGTAGCAGGGTAGAGATGTGTGAGCCTCCACTCCGTACATTCTATTGTAAGGGTACGTTCCCACCTACCGCTTAGGCAGCATATTTCACACTGCGCAAAATAATCTGCGTATTCGGCAGCCATGTATATTCAGTGAGGTTTGGAGATGAAGCCGCGCATCACAATCATGCCAGACGATTTTGAGCAGCATGAAATACACTGCGTAAGCAGCAGGAGGGAATGTACCCTAAATGTTTAAATTAATTCACCCTCCCCCCAAAACCTGATTTTCTGTGGAATTTCTGTGCAGAATTCTGCACTGATTTCAATGAGCTTTTGCTGCGCTGTTCATATTGCACAATTTCCGTGCTAGTAATATCTGGCGCAGAAATTCAAATTACGTTGTGCGCAGAAAGCATAGACATGTCTATTCTTTCTGTGGACTCTGTACCATCAGGGGAATATCTGTACTATCAGGGGAATGTCCGCATGAAGATTTTCTGTGCGGACATTCGCCCATGTGAACATAGTCTAATAGTATCCCTCCCAAGACTAGTCTCTGGATCCGCCCCTGCATTAAACAGATAATTCTTATATGCATCAGTTATTAGGGGGGCATATCAGTGTACCACCTTATACATTACATATAGCACAGACAGTATTTCAGCCTCCCCTCGGTGCTCTCTTTGAGGCACCTTAGCTCTTTCTGCTGTTTTTTCAGGTTTAGCACTTATCTGTTACTCCTGCCTTTCAGAGCATTTAACCCCTTAAGGACCCAGCCATTTGACACCTTAGGACCAGAGCGTTTTTTGAACATCTGACCACTGTCACTTTAAACATTATTAACTCTGGAATGCTTTTACATATCATTCTGATTCCGAGATTGTTTTTTCGTGACATATTCTACTTTAACATAGTGGTATTTTTTTGTGGTAAATTGCATCCTATCTTGGTAAAAAAAAAAATCCAAAATTTGATGAAAAAATTGAAAATTTAGCATTTTTCTAACTTTGAAGAAAAATGGATATTCCAAAATGTTTTTATTTTTATTCACAAATACAATATGTCTACTTTATGTTTGCATCATAAAATTTATGAGTTTTTACTTTTGGAAGACACCAGAGGGCTTCAAAGTTCAGCAGCAATTTTTAAATTTTTCACAAAATTTTCAAACTCACTATTTTTCAGGGACCAGTTCAGGTTTGAAGTGGATTTGAAGGGTCTTCATATTAGAAATACCCCACAAATGACCCCATTATAAAAACTGCACCCTCCAAAGTATTCAAAATGACATTCAGTAAGTGTTTTAACCCTTTACTTGTTTCACAGGAATAGCAGCAAAGTGAAGGAGAAAATTCAAAATCTTCATTTTTTACACTCGCATGTTCTTGTAGACCCAATTTTTGAATTTTTGCAAGGGGTTAAAAGGAGAACATTTTTACTGGTATTTGAAACCCAATTTCTCTCGAGTAAGCACATATCTCATTTGTCTATGTAAAGTGTTCGGCGGGCGCAGTAGAGGGCTCAGAAGGGAAGGAGCGACAAATGGTTTTTGGGGGGCATGTCACCTTTAGGAAGCCCCTATGGTGCCAGAACAGCAAAAAAAAAAAAACCCACATGGCATACCATTTTGGAAATTAGACCCTTCGGGGAACATAACAAGGGGTAAAGTGAACCTTAATACCCCACAGGTGATTCACGACTTTTGCATATGTAAAAACATTTTTTTATTTTCCTAAAATGCTTGGTTTCCCAAAAATTTAACATTTTTAAAAAGGGTAATAGCAAAAAATAACTCCCAAAATTTGGTGATTCACGACTTTTGCATATGTAAAAAAAATGTTTACCTAAAATTTACATTTTTAAAAAGGGTAATAGCAGAAAATAACTCCCAAAATTTGAAGCCCAATTTCTCCTGATTCAGAAAACACCCCATATGGGGGTGAAAAGTGCTCTGCTGGCGCACTACAGGTCTCAGAAGAGAAGGAGTCACATTTGGCTTTTTGAAAGCAAATTTTGCTCTGGGGGCATGCCACATTTAGGAAGCCCCTATGGTGCCAGAACAGCAAAAAAAAAAAACCCACATGGCATACCATTTTGGAAACTAGACCCCTTGGGCAACGTAACAAGGGGTAAAATGAACCTTAATACCCCACAGGTGTTTCACGACTTTTGCATATGTAAAAACATTTTTTCTTTTCCTAAAATGCTTGGTTTCCCAAAAATTTTACATTTTTAAAAAGGGTAATAGCAAAAAATAACTCCCAAAATTTGAAGCCCAATTTCTCCCGATTCAGAAAACACCTCAAATGGGGGTGAAAAGTGCTCTGCTGGCGCACTACAGGTCTCAGACGAGAAGGAGTCACATTTGGCTTTTTGAAAGCAAATTTTGCTCTGGGGGCATGTTGCATTTAGGAAGCCCCTATGGTGCCAGAACAGCAAAAAAAAAACACATGGCATACCATTTTGGAAACTAGACCCCTTGAGGAACGTAACAAGGGGTAAAATGAACCTTAATACCCCACAGGTGTTTCACGACTTTTGCATATGTAAAAAAACAAAAAAAATTCCTAAAATGCTTGTTTTCCCAAAAATTTTACATTTTTAAAAAGGGTAATAGCAGAAAATACCCCCCAAAATTTGAAGCCCAATTTCTCCTGATTCAGAAAACACGCCATATGGGTGTGAAAAGTGCTCTGCTGGCACACTACAGGTCTCAGAAGAGGAATAGTCACATTTTGCTTTTTGAAAGCAAATTTTGCTATGGGGGCATGCCGCATTTAGGAAGCCCCTATGGTGCCAGAACAGCAACAAAAAAAAAAAACACATGGCATACCATTTTGGAAACTAGACCCCTCGGGGAAGGGGTAAGGTGAACCTTAATACCCCACAGGTGTTTCACGACTTTTGCATATGTAAAAAAAAAAAAATAATTTTACCTAAAATGCTTGGTTTCCCAAAAATTTTACATTTTTAAAAAGGGTAATAGCAGAAAATACCCCCACAATTTCTCCCGAGTACGGCGATACCCCATATGTGACCCTAAACTGTTGCCTTGAAATATGACAGGGCTCCAAAGTGAGCATTTGAGGCCTAAATTAGGGACTTGCATAGGGGTGGACATAGGGGTATTCTACGACAGTGATTCCCAAACAGGGTGACTCCTAGCATGCCTGGACAGTCAGTGGCTATCTGGCAACACTGGGAGTAGTTGTTCTGCAATAGCTGGAGGCTCCGTTTTGGAAACAGTGGCGTACCAGACGTTTTTAATTTTTATTGGAGAGGGGAGGGGGGCTGTGTAAGGGTATGTGTATATGTAGTGTTTTTTACTTTTTATTTTATTTTATTTTGTGTTAGTGTAGTGTTTTTAGGGTACAGTCGCACGGGCGGGGGTTCACAGTAGTTTCTCGCTGGCAGTTTGAGCTGCGGCAGAAAATTTTCCGCAGCTCAAACTTGCAGCCGGATACTTACTGTAATCCTCCGCCCATGTGAGTGTACCCTGTACATTCACATTGGGGGGGGGGGAACATCCAGCTGTTGCAAAACTACAACTCCCAGCATGTACGGTCTATCAGTGCATGCTGGGAGTTGTAGTTTTGCAACAGCTGGAGGCATACTACTTTGGCTGGGAATGCTGGGGATTGTAGTTATGCAACAGCTGGAGACACACTGGTTTGCTACTTAACTCAGTGTTTCACAACCAGTGTGCCTCCAGCTGTTGCAAAACTACAACTCCCAGCATGTCCGGTGCATGCTGGGAGTTGTAGTTTGCAACAGCTGGAGGCACACCGGTCGTGAAACACTGAGTTAAGTAAAAAAAAAAAACAGTGTTTCACAACCAGTGTGCCTTCAGCTGTTGCAAAACTACAACTCTCAGCAGTCACCGTCAGCCAAGGGGCATGCTGGGAGTTGTAGTTATGCAACCAGCAGATGCACCACTACAACTCCCAGCATGCACTTTAGCTGATTGTGCAAGCTGGGAGTTGTAGTTATACAACAGCTGAAGGTACACTTTTCCATAGAAAAAATGTTCCTCCAGCTGTTGCAAAACTATAAGTCTCAGCATGCCCATAAGGGAATGCTGGGAGTTGTGGTGGTCTGCCTCCTGCTGTTGCATAACTACAGCTCCCAGCATGCCCTTTTTGCATGCTGGGAGCTGTTGCTAAGCAACAGCAGGAGGCTGTCACTCACCCAACTGCTGATCCACGCTGCAGGTCAGTCCCTCGCCGCCGCTCCTCTGGTCCCGATCCCAACAGGGATGCCGGGGATCGGGGTCCCCAGCTGCCGGGGTCCACGCCCCGCATCCGCTCACGTCCTCCGGAAGAGGGGCGGAGCGGGTTGCGGGAGTAACACCCGCAGCAGGTGCCCTGATTGGTCGGCCGGTAAACCGGCCGACGAATCAGGGCGATCGTGAGGTGGCACCAGTGCCACCTCACTCCTGCTGGCTATGGCCCCGATCAGCCAGTAATTCCGGGTCACCGGGTCACTGGAGACCCGATTGACCCGGAATCCGCCGCAGATCGCTGGGCTGAATTATACAGCGATCTGCGGCCATCGCCGACATGGGGGGTCCTCATGACCCCCCTGAGAGATATGCCGCGATGCCTGCTGAACGATTTCAGCAGACATCGGGCACCGGCTCCGCTCCAGATGGCTGCAGGGGGCCGGGAAAGCACATGACGTTCTCATACGTCATGTGTCCTTAAGGACTCGTAAATGGAGACGTATGAGAACTTCATGTGTCGTTAAGGGGTTCATCTTCATTACACAGGCACATTAGCAATCTTACAGCCTTTCTCCAGACATAATGCACAAGTCTCTTGAAATAAGAACTCCCACTGACTGACTTCCGCATCTGGGTTTCTGCTCACATGACCTTCTCCAGGGACATAATAAAAGGAATGACAGAGAGGAATGCCCATAGACTTTAACAAGGAGGTAGAATGCCCATAGAGAATAATGGAAATGTAATATTTAACCCCTTGGGGACGAAGCCCATTATGACCCTAAGGATGGGAGCATTTTTTTCAAATAAGGCCTCTATCACTTTATGCATTAATAACTCTGGGATGCTTTTACGTATAAATTTGATTCCGAAATTGTTTTTTCGTGACATATTCTACTTTGTTAGTGGTAAATTTTCGGTGATACTTGCATCATTTCTTGGTCAAAAATTCAAAAATTTCAGGAAAAATTAGAAAAAAAATTCAATTTTCAATTTTTGCAGAGCACTTTACATCCACATATGGGGTATTTCCATACTCAGAAGAAATGGGGTTACAAATTTTGGGGGGCTTTTTTCTATTTCCTCTTGTGAAAATGAAAAATTTGGGGCACCACCAGCATTTCAGGGGAAATTTTTTTATTTTTTTTATTTTCACGTCCAACTTTAATTTGTCAAAGACCTGTGAGGTGTTAAGGCTCACTATACTCCTTGTTACGTTTCGTGAGGGGTGAAGTTTCCAAAATGGGGTCACATGTGGGTATTTTTTCTTTTGTGTTTCTTTCTGTAACCAGCAGCCACCCCTGTGCAAATCACCAATTTAGACCTCAAATGTACATGGTCCTCTCTCACTCCTGAGCCTTGTTGTGCGCCCGCAGAGCATTTTGCGTCCACATATGGGGTATTTCCGTAATCAGGAGAAATTGTGTTACAAATTTTGGGGGTCTTTTTCTCCTTTTACCTCTTGCGAAAATGAAAAGTATGGGGCAACATCAGCATGTTAGTGTAAACATTTTAATTTTTTACACTAACATGCTGGTGTAGCCCCTAACTTTTCCTTTTTATAAGGGGTAAAAGGAGAAAAATCCCCCCTAAACTGTTGCCTTGAAATACAACAGGACTCTGAAGTGAGAGAGCACCATGTGCATTTGAGGCCAAAATTAGGACTTTGCAATAGGGGCAGACCCGGATACAAGGATGGGGCTCGTTTCCACCAAAACCTTACGGCAGTGTTTCCCAAACAGAGTGCCTCCAGCTGTTGCAAAACTACCAGCATGCCAGGACAGTCAATGGCTGTCCGGCAATACTGGGAGTTGTCGTTTCGCAACAGCTGGAGGCTCCATTTTAGAAACACTGCTGTATGAGAAGTTTTTCATTTTTATTGAGGGGGGGGGGGTAACTGTGTAGGGGTATATGTAGTGTTTTACATTTTATTTTGTGTAGTGTAGTGTTTTTAGGGTACATTCACACAGGCGGGGGTTAACAGTGAATTTCTGCTGGGAGTTTGAGCGGTGGCGGAGCTCGAACTTGTAGAAGAAAACTCACTGTAAACCTGCCCATGTGAATGTACCCTGTACATTCACATGGGAGGGGGTGCCCCAAACCTTCAGCTGTTGCAAAACTACAACTCCCAGAATGCACTGACAGACCGTACACACTGGTGGGGAACCACTGAGTTTAGAAACAGACTCTAGCTCTGTGATTCCAACCCGTGTGCCTCCAGCTGTTGCAAAACTACAACTACCAGCATGTATGGTCTGAGTTAAGAAACAGACTCTAGCTCAGTGTTTCCCAACCAGTGTGCCTACAGCTGTTGCCAAACTACAATTCCCAGCATGCCCAGACAGTCAGGGATGCTGAGCGGTGTAGTTCTGCAATATCTGGCCCTTCAGATGTTGCAGAACTACAACTCCCAGCATGCCTGGATAGTCTGGGCATGCTAGGAGTTGTAGTTATGCAACAACTGGGGAAGAACAGTTTGGAGACCGCTAAGTAGTGGTCTCCAAACTGTAGCCCACCAGATATTGCAAAACAACATCTCCAAGCATGCCAAGACTGTCCAGGCATGCTGGTAGTTGTAGTTCTGCAACATATGAAGGGCCAGATATTGAAGAACTACACTGCCCAGCATCCCTGACGTTCTGGGCATGCTGGGAATTGTAGTTTTGCAACATCTGGGGGGCTACAGTTTAGAGACCACCGTATAGTGGTCTCCAAACTGTGGCCCTCCAGATGTTGCAAAACTACAACTTCCAGCATGCCTAGACAGCCTTTGGCTGTCTTGACATGCTGGGAGTTGTAGTTTTGCAACTTTTAGAAGTCCACAGTGAAGATCACTTACCAGCGATCTTCACTGCAGCCTCCTCTGCCGCACTTTCCGGCCGCACTCCTGATGTCTCCGCCGCCCGATGGTCTCTCCCGCTGCCGCTTCGGTAAGTCCGGTCTTCCCCTCCTCCGTTTCTCTCCCGCTCTGCCCGAACTTCGATCGGTGGGCAGAGCGGGGAAATGAACTTTAACCCTCCCGCCCCCAACTGCCATTGGTCGTCAGCCTGATCGACCAATGGCAGGGGATAGGAAGAGGTGGCAGCACTGCCACCTCGCTCCTATACTTAACCACTATTATTTTTTTCAGGCGGTGGGGTCACCAGTGATCCCATTGGCCCGGAATCGCCGCAAATCACCGGTTTGAATTGACTGGCGATTGCCGAAATGGGGGAGGGGGGGTCTCAGGACCCCCCTAGGCATTGTCAGGGGATGCCTGCTGATAGATATCAGCAGTCATCCCGGTCCGATCACCACCCGGCGTGCGTCGATGATCGGAAATGCGGAGGGCGTACAGGTACGCCCTCCGTCTTTAAGTGACGGGACGCAAGGGCGTATCCATACACCCTTCGTCCCCAACAAGTTAAATTACAGACAAAACTATTTGACATATCTAATAAAGATTATCAGACATACTCTACAAACTCAGTGGGATTATTTAATATTTAGAGTAAGTGGAATAAAAACTGTTTTTTGCAGAATGAGGGGGATGACTGAATGGAATGTCTATAGAGTATAATGGGGAGTAAAATATAAGATTATTTACACGTAAATCCGTGTTATATAGAAAATTATCCTTTACCACAAGTGTTCCCTGGGTAGAGTAGCACATTGTAAAATGAAGATTACCTGGGATTATATCTGTTTTCTGGGGAATAACAGGAGAATGACAGAATGGAATGCCCATTGAGTATAATGGGAAGCAAATGGGATATGTTGGAGTATGAACCATTTAACATATCAAATAAATCTTTAGCAGGCATACTCTTTAACCCCTTAAGGACCAGGCCATTTTACACCTTAAGGACCAGAGCGTTTTTTGCAATTCTGACCACTGTCACTTTAAACATTAATAACTCTGGAATGCTTTTAGTTATCATTCTGATTCCAAGACTGTTTTTTCGTGACATATTCTACTTTAACTTAGTGGTAAAATTTTATGGTAACTTGCATCCTTTCTTGGTGAAAAATCCCCAAATTGATGGAAAAAATTTAAATTTAGCATTTTTCTAACTTTGAAGCTCTCTGCTTGTAAGGAAAATGAATATTCAAAATAAATTTTTTTTTGGTTCACATATACAATATGTCTACTTTATGTTTGCATTATAAAATTGACGAGTTTTTACTTTTGGATGACACCAGAGGGCTTCAAAGTTCAGCAGCGATTTTGAAATTTTCACAAAATTTTCAAACTCGCTATTTTTCATGGACCAGTTCAGGTTTGAAGTGGATTTGAAGGGTCTTCATATTAGAAATACCCCATAAAAGACCCCATTATAGAAACTACACCCCCAAAGTATTCAAAATGACATTCAGTAAGTGTATTAACCTTTTAGGTGTTTCACAGGAATAGCAGTAAAGTGAAGGAGAAAATTCAAAATCTTCATTTTTTACACTCGCATCTTCTTGTAGACCCAATTTTTGAATTTTTGCAAGGGGTAAAAAGGAGAAAATTTTTACTTGTAATTGAAACCCAATTTCTCTCGAGTAAGGACATACCTCATATGTCTATGTAAAGTGTTCGGCGGGCGCAGTAGAGGGCTCAGAAGGGAAGGAGTGACAAATGGTTTTTGGGGGACAAGTCACCTTTAGGAAGCCCCTATGGTGCCAGGACAGCAAAAAAAAAAACACATGGCATACCATTTTGGAAACAAGACCCCTCGGGGAACGTAACAAGGGGTAAAGTAAACCTTAATACCCCACAGATGATTCATGTCTTTTGCATATGTAAAAAAAAAAAATGCTTGGTTTCCCAAAAATTTTACATTTTTAAAAAGGATAATAGCAGAAAATAACTCCCAAAATTTGAAGCCCAATTTCTCCCGATTCAGAAAACACCCCATATGGGGGTGAAAATTGCTCTGCTGGCGCACTACAGGTCTCAGAAGAGAAGGAGTCACATTTGGCTTTTTGAAAGCAAATTTTGCTCTGGGGGCATGCCGCATTTAGGAAGCCCCTATGGTGCCAGAACAGCAAAAAAAAAAAAAAACACATGGCATACCATTTTGGAAACTAGACCCCTCGGGGAACGTAACAAGGGGTAATGTGAACCTTAATACCCTACAGGTGTTTCACGACTTTTGCATATGTATAAAAAAAAAATTTTTTTACCTAAAATGCTTGGTTTCCCAAAATTTTTACATTTTTAAAAAGGGTAATAGCAGAAAATACCCCCCAAAATTTGTAACACAATTTCTCCCGAGTACGGCGATACCCCATATGTGACCCTAAACTGTTGCCTTGAAAGACGACAGGGCTCCAAAGTGAGAGCGCCATGCGCATTTGAGGCCTAAATTAGGGACTTGCATAGGGGTGGACATAGGGGTATTCTACGCCAGTGATTCCCAAACAGGGTGCCTCCAGCTGTTGTAAAACTCCCAGCATGCCTAGACAGTCAGTGGCTATCTGGCAATACTGGGAGTAGTTGTTTTGCAACAGCTGGAGGCTCTGTTTTGGAAACAGTGGCGTACCAGACGTTTTTCATTTTTATTGGGGAGGGGGGCTGTGTAGGGGTATGTGTATATGTAGTGTTTTTTACTTTTTATTTTATTTTTTGGTAGTGTAGTGTTTTTAGGGTACAGTCGCACGGGCGGGGGTTCACAGTAGTTTCTCGCTGGCAGTTTGAGCTGCGGCAGAAAATTTGCCGCAGCTCAAACTTGCAGCCGGATATTTACTGTAAACCTCCGTCCATGTGAGTGTACCCTGTACCATTGGGGGGAGAAGCATCCAGCTGTTGCAAAACTACAACTCCCAAGATGTACGGACAGTGGAAGGGCATGCTGGGTCTTGTAGTTATGCAACAGCTGGAGGCATACTACTTTGGCTGGGGATGCTGGGGATTGTAGTTATGCAACAGCTGGAGACACACTGGTTTGCTACTTAACTCAGTGTGCCTTCAGCTGTTGCAAAACTACAACTCTCAGCAGTCACCGACAGCCAACGTGCATGCTGGGAGTTGTAGTTATGCAACCAGCAGATGCACCACTACAACTCCCAGCATGCACTTTAGCTGATTGTGCAAGCTGGGAGTTGTAGTTTTTCAACAGCTGAAGGTACATTTTCCATAGAAAAAATGTGCCTCAAGCTGTTGCAAAACTATAAGTCTCAGCATGCCCATAAGGGAATGCTGGGAGTTGTGGTGGTCTGCCTCCTGCTGTTGCATAACTACAGCTCCCAGCATGCCCTTTTTGCATGCTGGGAGCTGTTGCTAAGCAACAGCAGGACGCTGTCACTCACCTCCTGCTGCTGCTCCACGCCGCATCCGGTCAGTCTCTCGCCACCGCCGCTCCTGGGGTCCCGATCCCAACATTAACGCCGGGGATCGGGGTCCCCAGCACCCGGGGTGCACGTCCCGCACCCGCTCACGTCCTCCGGAAGAGGGGCGGAGCGGGTTGCGGGAGTGACACCCGCAGCAGGGGCCCTGATTGGTCGGCGAATCAGGGCGATCGTGAGGTGGCACCAGTGCCACCTCACCAGGTCACTGGAGACCCGATTGACCCAGAATCGCCGGAATTGTCCAGCGATCTGCGGCCATCGCCGACATGGGGGGGCATAATGACCCCCCTGGGCGATATGCCGCGATGCCTGCTGAACAATTTCAGCAGGCATCGGGCACCGGCCCCCCTCCGGCTAGCGGCGGTGGGCCGGGAATGGACAGGACGTACTCCTACGTCCTCGGTCCTTAAGGACTCGGAAACGGGGGCGTAGGAGTATGTCCATTGTCCTTAAGGGGTTAAATTCAGTGGTATTATTTAAAATTGAGATTAAGTGGGATTATAATTGGTTTCTATGACATGACAAGGGAAATGACACAACGGAATGCCCATAGACTATAACAGGAAGTAAAATGTGAGCTCATTTCTTTATAAATCTGTGCTATGTAGGAAATTAACCTGTGCCACAAGTGTTACCTGGGTAGAGTAGCACATTGTAAAATGAAATTATCCGGAATTATAGCTGTTTACTATGGAATAACAAGAGAATGACAGAATGGAATGCCCATAGACTAAAATGGGAAGCAAAATTTTATTTGGAGTCTAAACCATTTAACATACCAAATAAATATTTAGCAGGCATACTCTTCGTGTTCAGTGGGATTCTTTAAAATTGAGAATAAGTGGGATTATTATAGTTTTTTTTATGAAAGCACACTGGGGATGACGCAATGGAATGGCCATAGACTATAATGGGAAGCTAAATTTAATTTGGAGTGTGAACCATTTAATATATCAAATATATCTTTAGATGGAAACTGTTCAAGTTTAGTGGAATTGTTTAAAAAGATTTAGTGGGATTATAATTGGTTTCTATGAAATGACAAGGGGGGTGACAGAATGGGTGCCCATAGAGTATAATGGGAAGTAAAATATGAGTTCATTTAAACATAAATTTGTGTTACGTAGCAAAATAAACTTCACCACAAGTGTTCCCTAGGTAATGTAACATATTTAAAATTTAAATTACCTTAGATTATAGCTGTTTACTGTGGAATGAGAAGGGTTAATGACAGAATAGAATGCCCATAGAGTAAAATAGGAAACAAGATGTGACTTAGAGTCTGAACTGTCACAGAAGCCTTCATTCCCTGGGCTCCTGGAGAGAAGACCTGGCGGACAGCGACCTCCCACCCATCAGCTATTGGCCCAGGACTAGGTTATGATTTTGGGGTGGAGGATACATGGTGGCAACTACAGGTCCATTTATACTTCTGAATCTTCCAAGCAGAGAAATTCTGCTCGAAAATTACCAAAGAGGCCCTCGCCGACTTAATTAGCCAGCAATGCATTGTGCTCAATATTCTGGTAAAAGAATTAACATGTTCATTCTTTCCCTAGGAGGAAATCTCCGCTACTGAAATTCCATAGTGTGCACTGTGTAGGAATCATATTGATTGCAATAGGACTCTACTGCATCAGAATTTAGGAATTGCTGAACGGAAATGCACTAGGAAAATATATAGAGGAAGATTTATCAAAGTGAAATAGGTGCGCTGATTTTATACATCATGATGATGGTGTAGTTGGAGTGCACATGCACCAAATTCATTAAATGGTTCAGGGCTTATGATAAATATGGGGTTTGTACAAATTTTTGTGAAATTTCACTTCATAATACCATTTTGTATGACCCCCTTTTCTGCTGCTTTTGTGCAACATTTTCCACCCACGCGACTTTTTTGCGACTTTCTGAAAGCCAGTTTGTAAGCCAGGTCTGTTCTGGTATAGGTTTTTTTGTTGTGTAACTGAAGGCTGTGCAACAAATCTGCAACTTTTTTTTTTTAAAGTTGCACGTCATAAATCACTGACCACAGCAAAGTAAAAAGCAGATCTTGTGTAAAACATCTGTACAGTGAGAAATAGTTCTGGCCGGTGTAGTACTAAAAGTCAAACAAAAAGTCGCACATGCAACATTTTTGCAGAAAATATACACAAAATACCTGTGTAAATCCCTTGATAAATCCCCCTCCCCATAGTGCGCACTGACCCCATGACTGTATTTCCCTCTACTCCAGTATCCTTCTCACGCTGGACTGTTTTCCTCAGTCAGCGATCTTTAAGCTACCCTGTATCCATTATATGTTTATTAAAAACACATACCGTACTTGCCATAAAATATATGGCCTCTCTCTATGTTTGATTAAAGGGGAACTCCAGTACATAAGTACCTATCCTCAGGATATGGGATAAGTGTGTGATCACAGGGGGTCCGAGCGCTGGGACCACTCTGAGATCTCCTACCCCTCATCCTGTCTCTCTCTGCATGGAGTGACCTCCGTTTTGCGTAAGGATAACTGTCAGCCACCTTGCAGTGCAGTGCAGTGGCGTTGCTAGGGTTGGTGTCACCCGGTGCGGTAGAAAATGGTGTCACCCCATACCTACCCCATACCTACCCCCTCCCCCCAGTAAGTTTTTAGCCTGTTGTGACAGACACCACTGGTGTAGCGCATTGTGAGAAATTCCAGTATAATAATCAGATATACCAGTTGCCACAGAATAGGAAAGTGTTAAAGAAGTTTTCACCATTGAAATATACAGCTCCCAGAATTACTTAAAGGGGTACTCCACTGGAAAACATTTACTTTTATATCAACTGGTGCCAGAAAGTTAAACAGATTTTTAAATTACTTATTTTTTAAAATCTTAATACTTACAGTACTTATAAGCTGGTGTATGCTCCACAGGAAGTTGTGTAGTTCTTTCCAGTCTGACCACAGTGCTATTTGCTGACACCTCTGTCCATGTCAGGAACTGTCCAGAGCAGGATAGGTTGCTATGGGGATTTGCTCCTACTATGGACAGTTCATGACATGGACAAAGGTGTCAGCACAGAGCACTGTGGTCAGACAGAAAAGAAATTAAAAAAGAAAATAACTTCCTGTGAATCGCTTATACAGCAGCTAATAAGTACTGGAAGGATTAAGAATTTTAAATAGAAGTAATTTACAAATCTGTTTAACTTTTTAGCACCAGCTGATTAAAAAAAATGTTTTCCAGTAGAGTACCCCTTTGAGCAGTGGTGAGGTTATGCTGGGAGTTGTAGTTTCACTGACCTAACTGTAGAACTGACAAGCGACTACAGCTCTGATAGGACATAGAGAGGAGAATGTACAATGATATCAGTGACTACAGGTGACGTCTTCTCTATAGTCTTTCCTTATCTAATTCAGATGGTACATAGCGCCAGGACTTGTTCCAGCTAAAACTTCTCTCTGCAGAATGTGATGCCAAGATGTCTCCTCACTATGTCAGCACATTCTCATCCTCTATATGAAAACAATTGTTATTATAAACCTGCCAGACACTGTATCCTCTAAATATAATACTACTATACACTATACTCTTTGATTATAAACCTTCCATACACCGTACCCACTGAATATAATACTACCACACACTGTACATTCTGAATATAATACCAACACATACTGTACCCTCTGAATATAAATCTGCCACATACTGTACCCCTGAATATAATACCGCCACACACTGTACCCACTGAATATAATATTACCACATACTGTACCCTCTGAATATAATACTATCACAAACTGCGCCCTCTGAATATAATACTACCACAAACTGCGCCCTCTGAATATAAATCTGCCACATACTGTACCCTCTGAATATAAATCTGCCACATACTGTACCCCTGAATATAATACCGCCACATACTATACCCCTGAATATAATACCGCCACATACTGTACCCTCTGAATATAATACTACCACCCACTGCGCCCTCTGAATATAATACTTAGAGATGAGCAAACTACAGTAAATTCAACTCATCACAAACTTCTCGGCTCGGCAGTTGATGGCTATTCCTGCATAAATTAGTTCCGCTTTCAGGTGCTCCGGTGGGCTGGAAAAGGTGGATACAGTCCTAGGAGACTCTTTCCTAGGAATGTATTCACCTTTTCCAGCCCACGGGAGCACCTGAAGGCTGAACTAATTTACGCAGGATAAGTCATCAACTGCCGAGCCGAGAAGTTCGTGACCAATCGAATTTACTGTAAGTTCGCTCATCTCTAATAATACTACCACAAACTGCGCCCTCTGAATATAATACTACCACCCACTGCGCCCTCTGAATATAATACTACCACAAACTGCGCCCTCTGAATATAACGTTGCCATACAGTGCACCCTCTGAATATAATACCACAACCTCAGTAACACCCCTCAACATCCGTTAGCTGATGCTATTACCACAGGAGGGAGGTATTGGTGGTGTTGCTAGTGGATGATGGGGGTGCTACTACTGAGGGGGGGTGTTGCTGGAGGATGATGAGGGTGCTACTGGCCATCCCCCCTGGCAGTATCACCCCCATCATCAATCGGCAGGATCATCCTCCTGGCAGGATCACCGCCATCATCCACCATCAGGATCTGCTGATGGAGGTGCTGCTGGGGGGGGGGGGGTGTTGCTGGTGGATGATGAGGGTGCTACTGCCAGGGGGGGAGCATTAGGTAGGCAGCAGTTCCCCCACGTTAGGTAGGTAGCAGTTTCCCCACATTAGGTAGCATCTCTTCCCCACATTAGGCAGCATAGATTCCCCACATTTGGTACCAGTTCCCCCACATTAGGTAGGTACCAGTTACCCCACATTAGGTAGCAATTTCCCCACATTAGGTAGCACAGATTCCCCACATTAGGTAGCATAGATTCCCCACATTCGGTAGCACAGATTCCCCACATAAGGTAGCATAGACTCCCCACATAAGGTAGCATAGACTCCCCACATTTGATAGCACAAATTCACCACATTAGGTAGCATAGACTCCCCACATTAGGTAGTAGTTTCCCCACATTAGGCCGCAGGTTCAACACAGAAAGACACACACACACACACAGTCAGAGAGACACACACTCAGACAGACACACACAGAGTCACACACACACAGAGAGTCACACAGTCACACACACACAGAGTCACATACACACACAGTCACATACAGTACACACAGTCACACACACACAAACATAGATAGAGACAGACAGAGAGACAGAGAGACAGACAGACACACACACACACTCACCCATCCAGCGCAGCGCTCCTTCTCACCTGGCGCCCTGCGAGTGACGTAACTGACGTCCTCCTGCCGGCCATGCGGTGTGACGTCAGGCCGGCGCAGACGTGGGAGCGGAGGCCGGGCACAGTGCTGGTGAAGGTGAGGGGGCGGTGTGAAGACGGACGGGCGCACAGTGCACGTAAAAGGGGGGGGGGTTGCTGATGGACAGGCGCACCGCACACACAGGGCGGGGGGGGGGGTGCTGACGGATGGGAGGCCGGTCGAGCACAGATGGGGGGGGGGGGGTGCTGCGGAGCGTCATTAGGTTGGTGTCACCCGGTGCGGGCCGCACCCCCCGCACCCGGGTCGCAACGCTACTGGTGCAGTGGCATATACGCCCCTCCATGTATCTCTATGGGAGAGCCATGAACAGGAGATAAGTACTTATGTACTGGAGTTCCTCTTTAACCTCACATAGAGATAGACCATATATTTTAACGATAAGTATGTGTGGCAAGGAAAGATTTTCAATAATTTTCACTAAAAAAAAGGACACATCAGTGACTGAGGAAAACAGTCCAGCCAGGGAAGGATACTGGAGTAGAGGGAAATACAGTCTCAGGGCCCATGCACACTACATATTTTTCAAGTGATATTTGGTTCAGCAATTACACTTGGAGTCCTATTGCAATTAATGTGATTCTGCTGCACAGAGCACACTACTGAATTTCTGTAGCAGAGTTTTCCACTGCTGAAGCTTCTCTGCCAAAAGAACATGTTAAAGAGTACCTGTCATCACAAAAACTTTTTATATGTTGTTAATTAATGTATTGGAAACAACTTTCTAATACCATGTCATAAAAAAAAAATTTATATATTTATTTAGACTTGTAAAAACTGACCACTAAGGGTCCCCCCTACATTTTCCGGCCGCAAGTCTCTCATAGAGTTCAGACCCATGCAGCGAACGCTGTGCACGCTGCATGGCCACCTCAGCCTCCTGCGGTGCACATAATGAAGAGGGCAACATACCAGCAGCATAATATAAAGCAATGCATAATACAGAGCATTTTTTGCACATCTGACCACTGTCACTTTAACCCCTTAAGGACCAAGGACGTACCGGTACGTCCTTGGTCCTGCTCTTCTGATATAACGCGGGCTTACACAGTAACCCCGCGTCATATCACGGTGGGCCCGGCGTCATAGTGAAGCCGGGACCCGCCTCTAATAGCGCGCAGCGCCGATCGCGGCGCCGCGCGCTATTAACCATTTAGCCGCGCGCTCAGAGCTGAGCCGCGCGGCTAAAAGTGAAAGTTCCCGGCTAGCTCAGTCGGGCTGTTCGGGATAGCCGCTGCTAATCGCGGCATCCCGAACAGCTGACAGGACAGCGGGAGGGCCCCTTCCTGCCTCCTCATGCCTACAGAATGACTTATATAAAACAGCTGTAGGCATACTACTACAACTTTGGCTGTCCATGCATGCTGGGGGTTGTAGTTATGCAAAAGCTGGAGGCACACTGGTTGCAAAACACTGAGAGTTTGTTACTTAACTCAGTGTTTCCCAACCCGTGTGCCTCCAGCTGTTGCAAAAGAAAAACTACCAGCATGTACGGTCTGTCAGTGCATGCTGGGAGTTATAGTTTTGCAACAGCTGGAGGCACACAGGTTGAGAAACACTGAGTTAAGAAACAGACAATGTTTCCCAACCAGTGTGCCTCCATTTGTGCAAAACTACAACTCCCAGCATGCCCAGACAGCCGAAGGGCATGCTGGGAGTTGTAGTTTTGCAACAACTGAAGGAGAACAGTTTGGAGACCACTGTGTAGTGGTGTTGTGGTGTCCCGGTACCGTACCTTGTACCATACTTTGGGTTCTAAGTCCCCAAAGGCAGAGTTCCAATGTATAGGTAGGATCCTCCTGGTGGGATAACCCCTTGTCACCTCTTCCTTCTTTAATTTTATTGTGTTTGATGTACATACATTGTATATATATATATATATTATTATATGTATAGTACTTCCAGGACCTTAGGTCACATGACTAATAAGTCTAATGTTAAGTTAAGCTTAAGGACCTTCCAGGGCACGTGGTGTGGTCACATGATGTACCATAATGCTTTGTGAAAGGACTGACAGCTGGTGGGAACCAATAAGCTCTAAGCCCGCCCCTCTCCATATAAGGGAGCTGTTAACCAATCATCGCTCTCTTGGTTCCTGTACTGCAAAGCAGTAACATCTCTCTTGGGTTCCGGACTAGCAGAGAGAGAGGAGATCGGTGAAAACTTACAAGACAAAACTAGGCCTGAAGCCTACCAATTCAGCAGCTTACTAAACGTGAGTCTACCAAATCTAAATCCCGTTAATCCTGCGTGACTGCTGGACCTAAATAATTCTCCTAAATCCAGCGGAACAGCGTAATTCCAGACTCAGAGCTTATATACTACAAGGTCCCAACCAACTGTGAGGAACTTACAGACTACTCTTCTGTATAGACTGTTTGCCGTTATCAACCTGCATAAAAGCTGCAGTAAAGTTATCCACAGTTTACTAAACCTCCGGTTGTGGACAATCCTTTATTCCTCCCTATCGTTCCTGGGACGAGTGGTGGTAGGATATATATCTATAGAGTAAGAACCCGCAAACTGGCGTCACGACAGCTAAGGGTTAATTCAACACCCTTTCATCACTGCACATCTACACCACCTACACCCTACACCCCCAAGCTACCACAGTGTCCAAACTGTAGCTCTCCAGATGTTGCAAAACTTCAACTCCAAGCTTGCCCAGACTGGGAGTTGTAGTTCGGCAACATCTGAAGAGCCAGATGTTACAGAACTACAAATCCCAGCATTCCGGGACAGTCATGGCATGCTGAGAGTTGTAGTTTTGCAACATCTGGAAGAGCACAGATTGGAGACCAATGTACAGTGGTCTCCAAACTGTGACACTCCAGTTGTTGCAAAACTACAACTCCCAGCATGCCCGGACAGCCAAAGGCTGTCTGGGCATGCTGGGAGTTGTAGTTTTCAAGCTACTAGAAGCAGCAGTGATGATCTTCACTGTTGCCTCTGCGACCTCCACTTGCCTGCCGCCGCCTCCACTTGTCCCTACCGCCGCTGCGTCATCCACTTGCCGGCCGCCAATCCCCGCTGCCATTGCCGATCCTGTGGTATGTCCCCAACGCATCTCTCATCTTCCCCTGCTCTGCAGACTTCTAGAGGCGGGCAGAGCAGGGGAAATTAACTTTAACCACCCCAGTCAGCTGATACACTGTGATTGGTCCACAGGGACCAATCACAGTGATCGCTGACCAGGACCATCCACAGATGGTCCTGGGGGGGTTGCAGAAGTTGTCCCCCGCTGGTACCAGCGGGACTTCTGCCAGTTAACCTGTGTGATGCCGCGCATCGCATGATTAACTTAATGACTTATATAAACATCATGATGCGTGAACTACCAGCATATGATGACTTTTATATAAGTCATTCTGAGGGAAGGGGTTAAAGTGTACCTATCATCAACCAAAAATGTTTTAAATAATGTAGATACCATTATATGTATATTTGTAATAAATAAATATGTATATATTTTTGTCCCTGCAGCTATTGCCTGTGTGTCTGTATGAGGAGTCCAAATACAGGAAGTGAAGGTGGACAAGCAGGGCTCCGTACGCTGAGGACAAGCAGAGCTCTGTATGCTGAGGACAAGCAGGGCTCTGTACACAGAGGATAAACAGGGCTCTGTGCACCAAGGACAAGCAGGGCTCTGTGCACCGAGGACAAGCAGGGCTCTGTGCACCGAGGACAAGCAGGGCTCTGTACACAGAGGACAAGCAGGGCTCTGTGCACCGAGGACAACCAGGGCTCTGAGCACTGAGGACAAGCAGGGCTCTGTTCTGTGCGCCGAGGACAAGCAGGGCTCTGTGCGCCGAGGACAAGCAGGGCTCTGTACACAAAGGACAAGCAGGGCTCTGTGCACCGAGGACAAGCAGGGCTCTGTGCACCGAGGACAAGCAGGGCTCTGTGCACCGAGGACAAGCAGGGCTCTGTACACAGAGGACAAGCAGGTCTCTGTGCACCGAGGACAACCAGGGCTCTGAGCACTGAGGACAAGCAGGGCTCTGTTCTGTGCGCCGAGGACAAACGGGGCTCTGTGCGCCGAGGACAAGCAGGGTTCTGTGCACTGAGGGTCTGTGACACGCTCCTAGCTCACACCTGAGGATGATTGACGAGCCAGGAGCCTGCACAGAGCCCTGCTTTTCCTACCCTCACTTCCTGTATTGGACTTCTCATAGAGACACACACATAGAGCTGCAGGGATAGCACTTTTTCACCCAAAAATGTAAAAAAAAATTTACCAATGTATATTGCAAATATACATATAATAGTATTATCTACATTATATAAAAAAAATGTTTACGACAGGTACACCTTACTTCTTTCAGCCGAATATTGAGAGAAATGCTTTTAGGACTGGAAATGGCTGCATGGCCTTAGCACTGACTAATTCAGTTGGCACAGACCACACTATTCGAATTTCTGAGCTGAATTTCTCCGCTTGGACATTCAGTAGTGTGCATGGACCTGTAGTTGCCCCTGTGATGTCCCAGTACAGGACCCGGTCTTGTATTACCCTTAGGCCCTGTCAAGTTGAGTCCCTCAGTGACCTGGGGGCTCCCCTGCAAGGTCTCCCGCTGTTGGTTTTATAAAGGTGTGTGTGTCACTTCAATACCTAGACAGGATCTCTATGTATAGGTAGTATAGAGGACCTGAGGGAGGTCTCAAGGACCTGTATAAGTCTGTCACATGTTATGTTATGCATTCTCATGATTTGTTGTCACATGTTCTCCCAGAGAGCACCAGCTTAACCTATGACCCACAGCTTGACCAATGGGCTTTAGTCCAGCCCCCCCTCACTATATAAAGGGGCGGCAATTACAGTTCACTCTTTTAGCACTTACCACCAGCTACCCTACTGAGCTCAGCTACCATAGAAGTGATTAGCATCTGGAAGGCCACAAAATCTACAGTCTCTCCAGTCTATTTCTGCTGTCACTGAAACTAGTCAAGTCCTGCACATAGTCAAGTCTAATTTCAAGTCAAGTTAACTACAAGTATATTGGTCCAGCAAGCTGCGAGGTCCTCTGGGAGATAATAACACCTGTCTTCTACTCAGTAAAGCCTCCGTTTGACCATAACTGGTTGTGGACTCTCATTTCACTTCTAGCAATTGGGATAGCGGAGAATCGGGGCATGTGGTGTTCTGGAACCCGAAAACCCAGCATCACGAACAATAGGGGTTAATACCATCTAGCTCACGGGGTTAATACCATCTGATCCCACCACTCACACCGCTACACCGGTGGTCTCGCCATATAACCCGGTGGTCCACCACACCCCCATGAATCTTTCACCCAAAAATCAGTACCCATAGTTGGTGGGTGGGGGGGGGGAGGAGGCTGTTCCCTAGGTCTTCTCTACAGGAGCCCAGGGAATGGAGGCTTCTGTAACAGTATAAACTGCAAGTCACATCTTGCTTTCCATTAAAGGAGAACTGAGGTGCAGCACTTTTACCCTTCCCTTGTGCCCGTGCTGCAAAAGCTAAAAAAACAAACTTTAACTCCCCTTACTATGTTCCCCCGTTGCGCCAATATTGGCATCCTGTTCTTCCGGTGCTGCTTCCTGCTTCTTGGGTTCGGATCATCACATTGCAGTCAGCGTATCGCCGGCCACAGCGATGTCCCGCCTCGGCTGGTGATAGGCTGAGTGCACTGTCATATAAGGAGCTCGGGTCCCACCTTCTCCCTGCTTCCTGGGCTCCTTACATGACAGTGTGCTCAGCCTATCACCGGCCGAGGCGGGACATCGCTGCGGCTGGAGATACGCTGACTGCAGTGTGACGATCCGAGCCCAAAAAGCAGAAAGAAAGCAGCATCGGAGGAGCGGGATGCCGATATCGGCGCAATGGGGGAACGTAGGAATGTGAGTAAAAGTTATTTTTTTTATGTTTTGCAGCCCGGGCACAAGGGAGGGGAAAAGTGTTGTGCCACAGTTATCCATTAAACTCTATGGGCATTCCATTGTGTCATTAACCTATTATTCTATAGAAAACAGCTATAATCCAGGTAATTTTGGTCACCAAAACTTTACCAACACTTGTGGTAAGGTTTAATTTCCTACACAACACAGATTTACCTCCAAATTTTATTTCCCCATTATACTCTATGGGTATTCCATTTGGTCATTCCCTTGTCATTTCATAGAAACCAATTATATTTCCACTCAATCTCAATTTTAAATAATCCCACTGATCTTGCAGAGCAAACCTGCTAAAGATCTATTTGATATGTTAAATGGTTCAGACTCCACATCAAAATTTGCTTCCCATTATTGTCTATGGGCATTCCATTCTATCATTCACCTTTGAATTCTATAGAAAACTATAGAATGCTATAACTATAGAAAGCTATAAACTCAGGTAATTTTCCTTTTACAATATGCTACTCTACCAAGGAAAACTAGTGGTAAGATTTAATTTCCTACATAACACTAATTTATGTGCAAATGAGCTCATATTTTACTTCTAATTATAGTCTATGGGCATTTCATTCTGCCATCCCCCTTGTCATATCATAGAAACCAATTATTATCCCACTTAATCTCAATTTTAAATAATCCCACAGAATTTGAAGAGTATGCCTGCTAAAGATTTATTTGATATGTTAACTGTTTCAGACTCCAAATCACTTTTTGCTTCCCATTATCATCTATGGGCATTCCATTCTGTCATTCTCCTGTTATTCCAAAGAAAAAAGCTTTAATCCTGGGTAATTTTCATTTTACAATGTGCTACTCTACCTGAGGAACACTTGTGGTAAATTTTAAATTTCTCACATAACACAGATTTACATGCAAATTAGCTCATATTTTACTTCCTATTATAGTCTATGGGCATTCCGTTTTGTCATTCTCCTTTGAATTCTATAATAAACATATCATCCCAGGTAATTTTCACTTTACAATGTGTCATTCTACCCAGGGAACACTTGTGGTAAAGGTTATTTTGATATGTTAAATGTTTCAGACACCACATCACATTTTACTTATCATTATAGTCAATAGGCATTACATTTTGTCATTCACCTTTGCATTCTATAGAAAACAGGTATTATCCCAGGTAATTTTAATTTTACAATTGTCACAGCGAGCGCTCCGGCCTCCACCTCCGGACCGGAGCGCCCGCTGCCTGTGTTTCCCCTTCTGGGGTCCCGGCGTCTCCCGGTCAAACACACTGACCGGGAGCGCGGGTCTCAGCCTGGCAGGGACGCGGCTAGCGTGGCAGCTGGTCCCCACTCATACGCCGCGTCCCCGTTAAGCTTACCTGCTCCCCGTGCGGCGTTCCTGGTTCCCGGCGCGCGCGGCCCCGCTCTCTAGGGCGCGCGCGCGCCGGCTTCAGTAAATTTAACGGCCAGCGCACCAGTAATTGGTGCGCTGGTTCCACACCTCCCTTGTCAATTCCCAATAAAAGACACCTGCCCCTTCCTGCCCTTGCCGGATCTTTGTGCCTTGTGCCTCTGAGAAAGCGTTCCCTACAGTGTTATTGCCTAACCAGTTGCCGAACCCTTTGCTACCGTATACTCGCCTGTGAACCCTTGCCGCCTTCCCTGCCTCTGCTACGTCCGACTACGCTCTGGCCTGCTCCCTGTGTACCAGGCCATATCAGCCACCAGAGAGGTCAAGTTGCTATTGGAGGATACGACCTGGTGGTTACCGCCGCAGCAAGTCCATCCCGCCTTGCGGCGGGCTCTGGTGAAAACCAGTAACCACTTAGAACCAGTCCTCTGGTACAACCCGCGTCATCGCCTCTCTGGTTCAAAGGATCGACTTCCAGTCCTGTCGGTACGTGACAACAATATGCTACTCTATCAGGGGAACAGTTGTGGTAAAGGTTAATTTCCTACATAACACAGATTTACATGCAAATGAGCTCATATTTTACTTCTCATTATACACTATGGGCATTCCATTGTGTTATTCCCCTTGCCATTTCATAGAAACCAATGATAATCCTACTAAATCTCAGTTTGAAATATTTCCACTAAAATTGAAGAGTATGCCTGCTAAAATTTACATTATATGTTAAAGGGTACCTCATATGTACATTCCATTGTGTCATTCCCTTTGTCATTTCATAGAAACCAATGATAATCTCAGTAACTCAATTTTAAAACAACCCGACTGAATTTGAAGAGTTTACCTGCTCCAAATAAAATGTTGCCTCCCATTATACAGTAGTTTATAGGCATTCCATTTTGTCATTAACCTTTGCTTTCTATAGAAAACAGCTATAATCCCAAGTCATTTTCATTTTACAATGTGCTACTTTACCTGGGGAACACTTCTGGTAAAGTAAAATTTCCTACGTAACACAGACTTACGTGGAAATGAGCTCATATTTTACTTCTCATTATAGTCTATGGGCATTTCATTGTGTCATTCCCCTTGCCATTTCATAGAAACCAATGATAATCCCACTAAGTATTACTTTACTGAGAGAGTAGTGGATGCATGGAATAGCCTTCCTGCAGAAGTGGTAGCTGCAAATACAGTGAAGGAGTTTAAACATGCATGAGATAAGCATAAGGCTATCCTTCATATAAGATAGGGCCAGGGACTATTGATAGGATTCAGATTATTGGGCAGACGAGATGGGCAAATGGTTCTTATTAATCATGTCACGATACTGATACTTGTATCGGTATCGAGGCTGATACCCGGCATTTGCATGGTATCAGGGACTTGTTTAATGTCCCCGATACCAAGGCCGATACCTGCTGCAGTGTGGTCATCAAATGCCCCGCTCCGCTGCCCCATTCTGCTGTCCGCATCCCCGTTCTGCCGTCCGCATCATGGCATCCTATAGAGGAGCATGTGACACACACTTCACTCCACCTCCTCCACTGTACCCAGCGTAACGCTATGAAGGAAGCAGTGACGTGTATGTCACATGATCGTCCATAGGACGCCATGATGCGGACGGGAGAATGGGGAGCCTGCTGTTTACAAGGGGCCACTGTATACAAGGGGGGGGGGCTGCTGTTTACAAGGGGGCACTGTATACAAGGGGGGGGGCCCTGTTGTTTACAAGGGGGTGCTGTCTACAAGGGGGGGGCTGCAGTTTACAAGGGGGCACTGTCTACAAGGGGGGGCAGCTGTTTACAAGGAGCCACTGTATACAAGGGGGGGGGGCTGCTGTTTACAAGGGGGCACTGTATACAAGGGGGGGCTGCTGTTTACAAGGGGGTGCTGTCTACAAGGGGGGGGCTGCTGTTTACAAGGGGGCACTGTATACAAGGGGGGGGGGGCTGCTGTTTACAATGGGGCACTGTCTACAAGGGGGGGGCTTCTGTTTACAATGGGGCACTGTCTACAAGGGGGGCCTGCTGTTTACAAGGGGGCACTGTCTACAAGTGGGAGGCCTGCTGTTTACAAGGGGGCACTGTCTACAAGGGGGGGGGGGCTAGCTGTTTATTTCATAATAAACAGCTATAATTCCAGGAAATTTTTATTTTACAATGTGCTAATCTACCTGGAAGACACTTCTGGTAAAGCTTAAAGGGAACCAATAAGCATATTTTAGCATTTATAAAGCTTGACAATGCGTTATATATGCTAAAACTGTTATCCTCACCATCCAGGGGAATGTTTGTGCCTCCAGGAATGGTGAAGATATTAAGTTATAAAGTCTTAAATGACATTCAAGATGTCGGGGCACAGCGAATGGTGGGTGTAAGTCCCCGCCCAGGGGACTACTTGCAGGGTGGCTGGGGGGACTTTATAACTTAATATCTTCACCATCCCTGGAGGAACAAATGTCCCCCGGGGATGGTGAGGATAAAGGTTTTAGAATATATAACGCATTGCCAAGCATTATATATGTTAAAATATGCTGATTAGTTAACTGTAAAGGAGTATTTCGGCCATAGACATCTTATCCCCTATCCAAAGGATATCCATGCAGCACCCGCATTCTCTGTCGGGCTGCTGCTCCAGTATCCGAAACCTCTGTGCTTCCATGACTGGAGATGTGACGTCACACCATGCTCCCTCCATTCATGTCTAGAGTAGGGATTGATGGCCGTCACACATTTGGATAGTGAATAAGATGTCTATGCCCGGAATACCCCTTTAACTTCCTATATAACCAGGGCCGGATCATCATTGGCGCTCATGGAGCGCCTGCTCCGGGCCACGTGCTCGCAGGGGGCCCCCGTCACATTCATGACATCCCTGTTTCCCGAAAAATCTTTGCAGGACACAAGGATGACCCGGCGGTTACCTTTTTGCGGGGTCTCCCGCGTTAACTTTAAAAATGTAGGGGCCGCCGGGAGGTAGCGCATTCAGGGACGTCACTGACGTCCCATGCGTGTGCCCATAGGAGAAAAGCAGAGCGGAGCATCGAGGAGGACGCGTGCGCATGGTAAGTTACCAGCGGCACATCATCTTCAGTGTTCCGACCTCCACTCCTCTTCATGACCCCAATCCCTGGACCAGAGGAGCGGTGGTCGGAACACTGAAGTGGGGTAGTAAACAGGCATACAGCCTCCAGCCATACACTGTATATGGCTGAAGGCTTTATGTCTGTGGGGAAACTATACTGCACCTAATGTGGGGGAACTATACTGTACCTAATGTGGAGGAACTATACTACCAACCTAATGTGGGGAACTATACTGTCCCTAATGTGGGAGAACTATACTGCACCTAATGTGGGGGGAACTGTACAGCACCTAATGTGGGGGGAAACTATACTGCACCTAATGTGGGGGGAAACTATACTGCACCTAATGTGGGGAACTATACTACACCTAATGTCCAGGAACTATACTGCACCTAATGTGGGGGAACTATACTACACCTAATGTGGGGAACTATACTGCACCCAATGTGGGGGAAACTATACTGCACCTAATGTGGGGGAACTATACTGCACCTAATGTGGAGAACTATACTGCACCTAATGTGGGGAAACTATACTGCACCTAATGTGGGGAACTATACTGCACCTAATGTAGGGGAAGTATACTGCACCCAATGTGAGGGAACTATACTGCACCTAATGTGGGGGAACTGTCGGGGGGAGGGGGGGGACACCCAACATAATGAAGTGCTGAGTCTTCCAGGCAGCCTTAATCTGGCCCTGTATATAACACAGATTTATGTGCAAATGAGCTCATTTTTAACTTCTCATTATAGTCTATGAGCATTCCATTCTGCCATTCCCCCTTGTCATTCTGCAGAAAACAGTGATAACCCCACTTACTCAATATTAAATAATCCCACTGAGTTTGGAGAGTATGACTGATACATTTTTATTAGATATATCAAATTAGATATATCAAATAGTTTTGTCTCTAATTCAAATATTACATTTCCATTATTTTCTATGGGCATTCCACTCTGCTTCATCATTACCTATGGGCATTCCACTCTGCTCCATCATTACCTATGGGCATTCCACTCTGCTCCATTATTCTCTATGAGCATTCCACTCTGCTCCATTATTCTCTATGAGCATTCCACTCTGCTCCATTATTACCTATGGGCATTCCACTCTGCTCCATTATTACCTATGGGCATTCCACTCTGCTCCATTATTCTCTATGAGCATTCCACTCTGCTCCATTATTCTCTATGAGCATTCCACTCTGCTCCATTATTCTCTATGAGCATTCCACTCTGCTCCATTATTACCTATGGGCATTCCACTCTGCTCCATTATTCTCTATGAGCATTCCACTCTGCTCCATTATTCTCTATGAGCATTCCACTCTGCTCCATTATTCTCTATGGGCATTCCACTCTGCTCCATTATTCTCTATGGGCATTCCACTCTGCTCCATTATTCTCTATGGGCATTCCACTCTGCTCCACTATTCTCTATGGCAGTGTTTCCCAACCTTTTTCGGGTCGGGGCACACCTCGAAAAAAAAAAATTCCGCGGGGCACCGCTACAGAGGTTGACGAGCAAAGAAAAAAAAAAAAAGGGGGGGGGAAATGGTAAAAAATGCACTGCACTATATCTATTTATCAGTGGGTATGTAGTTTAAAGTGCTGCTTTATACAGCAACTCACCAATGACGTCTTCTCTAATTTGCAATGTTGCCTTCTCTTCTCCATCTGGTCCGGGCCATCATCACGATTTCTTCCACACACAATTCTTCACCGTTAAACCTGCAAAACAAACCTATTAGGCGCCGAACTTTTTTTCAAATGGGTGACAGAGGGGTGTAGAAGAGTGTGCATGGGTGACAGAGGGATGTAGAGGGGTGGACATGGGTGACAAAGGGGTTTAGAGGGGTGTAGAGGAGCGTACAGAGGGGTGTACAGGAGCGTACATGGGTGACAGGGGTGTAGAGGAGTGGACAGGGGTGTAGAGGAGTGTACATGGGTGACAGGGGTGTAGAGGAGCAGACAGAGGGGTGCAGAGGAGCGTACATGGGTGACAGGGGTGTAGAGGAGTGTACAGGTGTGGACAGGGGTGTAGAGGAGTGTACATGGGTGACATGTGTAGAGGAGTGTACAGAGGGGTGTAGAGAAGTGGACAGAGAGGTGTAGAGGAGCAGACATAGGGGTGCAGAGGAGCGTACATGGGTGACAGGGGTGTAGAGGAGCAGACAGAGGGGTGTAGAGGAGCGTACATGGGTGACAGGGGTGTAGAGGAGTGTACAGAGGGGTGTAGAGGAGCGTACATGGGTGACAGGGGTGTAGAGGAGTGGACAGAGGTGTAGAGGAGCAGACAGAGGGGTGCAGAGGAGCGTACATGGGTGACGGGTGTAGAGGAGTGTACAGAGGGGTGTAGAGGAGCATACATGGGTGACAGGGGTGTAGAGGAGTGGACAGAGAGGTGTAGAGGAGCAGACAGAGGGGTGCAGAGGAGCGTACATGGGTGACAGGGGTGTAGAGGAGTGTACAGAGGGGTGTAGAGGAGTGGAGAGAGGGGTGTAGAGGAGCGTACATGGGTGACAGGGGTGTAGAGGAGTGGACAGAGGTGTAGAGGAGTGGACAGAGGGGTGCAGAGCAGCGTACATGGGTGACAGGGGTGTAGAGGAGTGTACAGAGAGGTGTAGAGGAGTGGACAGAGGGGTGTAGAGGAGCGTACATGGGTGACAGAGGTGTAGAGGAGTGGACAGAGGTGTAGAGGAGCAGACAGAGGGGTGCAGAGGAGCGTACATGGGTGACAGGGGTGTAGAGGAGTGTACAGAGGGGTGTAGAGGAGTGTACATGGGTGACAGGGGTGTAGAGGAATGGACAGAGGTGTAGAGGAGCAGACAGAGGGGTGCAGAGGAGCGTACATGGGTGACAGGGGTGTAGAGGAGTGTACAGAGGGGTGTACCGGAGCGTACATGGGTGACAGAGGTGTAGAGGAGCAGACAGAGGGGTGCAGAGGAGCGTACATGGGTGACAGAGGTGTAGAGGAGTGGACAGAGGGGTGTAGAGGAGCGTACATGGGTGACAGGGGTGTAGAGAAGCAGACATGGGTGACAGGGGTGTAGAGGAGTGTACATGGGTGACAGGGGTGTACATGGGTGACAGAGGGGTGTAGAGGAGTGTACATGGGTGACAGGGGTGTAGAGAAGCAGACATGGGTGACAGGGGTGTAGAGGAGTGGACAGAGGGGTGTAGAGGAGTGTACATGGGTGACGGGTGTAGAGGAGTGGACAGAGAGGTTTAGAGGAGCGAACAGAGGGGTGTAGAGGAGCGTACATGGGTGACAGGGGTGTAGAGGAGTGGACAGAGAGGTGTAGAGGAGCGGACAAAGGGGTGTAGAGGAGCGTACATGGGTGACAGGGGTGTAGAGGAGCAGACAGAGGGGTGTAGAGGAGCATACATGGGTGACAGGGGTGTAGAGGAGTGGACAGAGGGGTGTAGAGGAGTGTACATGGGTGACAGGGGTGTAGAGGAGCGTACATGGGTGACAGGGGTGTAGAGGGGTGTAGAGGAGTGGACAGAGGGGTGTAGAGGAGCGTACATGGGTGACAGGGGTGTAGAAGAGTGGACAGAGAGGTGTAGAGGAGTGGACAGGGGTGCAGAGGAGTGGACAGGGGTGCAGAGGAGTGGACAGGGGTGCAGAGGAGTGGACAGAGAGGTGTAGAGGAGTGGATAGAGAGGTGTAGAGGAGTGGACAGAGAGGTGTAGAGGAGTGGACAGAGAGGTGTAGAGGAGTGGACAGAGAGGTGTAGAGGAGTGGACAGAGAGGTGTAGAGGAGTGGACAGGGGTGACAGAGGGATGACAGAAGGGTGGACGGGGGTGACAGGGATGACAGGAGGGTGGACAGGGGTGACAGGAGGGTGGTGGACAGGGGTGACAGGAGGGTGGATGAGGGTGAACATGGGTGACAGGAGGGTGGACGGGGGGGGGGGCGGGAGTGAAAGGGATGACAGGAGGGGGTGAACATGGGTGACAAGAGGTGGGGAACATGGGTGACAAGAGGGGGTGGACGGGAGTGAAAGGGATGACAGGAGGGTGAACATGGGTGTCAACAGGGGTGACAGGAGGGTGCTGAACATGGGTGACAGGAGGGTGAACATGGGTGACAGGGGGGTGAACATGGGTGACAGGAGGGTGGATGAGGGTGAACATGGGTGACAGGAGGGTGGATGGGAGTGAAAGGGATGACAGGAGGGGGTGAACATGGGTGAACAGGAGTGAAAGGGATGACAGGAGGGTGAACATGGGTGACAGGAGGGGGGGCGGACTGGGTGACAGGGGGGGCGGACATGGGTGACAGGGGGGGGTGGACATGGGTGACAGGGGGGGGGTGGACATGGGTGACAGGGGGGGTGGACATGGGTGTGAACAGGGGGGGGTGGACATGGGTGTGAACAGGGGGGGGTGGTGAACATGGGTGACAGGAGGGTGAACATGGGTGACAGGAGGGTGGATGAGGGTGAACATGGGTGACAGAAGGGTGGATGGGAGTGAAAGGGATGACAGGAGGGTGAACATGGGTGACAGGAAGGTGGTTGAGGGTGAACATGGGTGACAGGAGGGTGGATGGGAGTGAAAGGGATGACAGGAGGGGGTGAACATGGGTGACAGGAGGGTGAACATGGGTGACAGGAGGGTGAACATGGGTGACAGGAGGGTGAACATGGGTGACAGGAGGATGGATGAGGGTGAACATGGGTGACAGGAGGGTGGATGGGAGTGAAAGGAGGGGGTGAACATGGGTGACAGGAGGGGGTGAACATGGGTGACAGGAGGGGGGGGCGGACTGGGTGACAGGGGAGGGGCGGACTGGGTGACAGGGGAGGGGCGGACTGGGTGACAGGGGAGGGGCGGACTGGGTGACAGGGGTGTGTGGACATGGGTGACGGGGGGGTGGACATTGGTGACAGGGGGGTGGACATGGGTGACGGGGGGGTTGGACATGAGTGACAGGGGGGGTGGACATGGGTGACAGGGGGGGTGGACATGGGTGACAGGGGGGGGGTGGACATGGGTGACAGGGGGGGGGTGGACATGGGTGACAGGAGGGTGGATGAGGGTGAACATGGGTGACAGGAGGGTGGATGAGGGTGAACATGGGTGACAGGAGGGTGGATGGGAGTGAAAGGGATGACAGGAGGGGGTGAACATGGGTGACAGGAGGGGGTGAACGGGAGTGAAAGGGATGACAGGAGGGTGAACATGGGTGACAGGAGGGGGGGCGGACTGGGTGACAGGGGGGGGCGGACTGGGTGACAGGGGGGTGTGGACATGGGTGACGGGGGGGGGGTTGGACAGGGTTGAGAAGGGGTAAAAGAGGGGTGGAGGGGTGGAAAGGGTACAGTACCTTAAGCAAGCAGGACCGCGCAGCTTTGCAGGTCCACGGCAGGCACAGGAGTCCGGCGCTGGTGAAGATCGTTCCGCCCCAGGGACCCATTTTCGGCCCACTGCTTCGCAAGGTAGAAAGGGGAGGGGGACGCAGGGGACGCAGTGGGGAGGGGGACGCTGTGTGCGCAGTGTGCACGCAGGCTTCCCTTCCCCTCTGCGCCGCCAGTCATAAGCGCGCAGGTCGGGCGGGATATTTAAAAAATAAAAAAATCAATAAACAAAAATAAAAAAATCACAGCAAAATCCCGCGGCACCACGGCCAGTGGCGAACGGCACACACGTGGCACCGCGGTTGGGAATCACTGCTCTATGGGCATTCCACTCTGCTCCATTATTCTCTATGAGCATTCCACTCTGCTCCATTATTCTCTATGGGCATTCCACTCTGCTCCATTATTCTATATGAGCATTCCACTCTGCTCCATTATTCTCTATGGGCATCCCACTCTGCTCCATTATTCTCTATGAGCATTACTCTCTGCTCCATTATTCTCTATGGGCATTCCCCTCTGCTCCATTATTCTCTATGAGCATTCCACTCTGCTCCATTATTACCTATGGGCATTCCACTCTGCTCCATTATTCTCTATGAGCATTCCACTCTGCTCCATTATTCTCTATGGGCATTCCATTCTGCTCCATTATTCTCTATGGGCATTCCACTCTGCTCCATTATTCTCTATGAGCATTCCACTCTGCTCCACTATTCTCTATGGGCATTCCACTCTGCTCAACTATTCTCTATGGGCATTCCACTCTGCTCCATTATTCTATATGGGCATTCCACTCTGCGCATTATTACCTATGGGCATTCCACTCTGCTCCATTATTACCTATGGGCATTCCACTCTTGTCCATTATTCTCTATGGGCATTCCACTCTGCGCCATTATTCTCTATGAGCATTCCACTCTTGTCCATTATTCTCTATGGGCATTCCACTCTGCTCCATTATTCTCTATGAGCATTCCACTCTGCTCCATTATTACCTATGGGCATTCCACTCTGCTCCACTATTCTCTATGGGCATTCCACTCTGCTCCATTATTCTCTATGAGCATTCCACTCTGCTCCATTATTACCTATGGGCATTCCACTCTGCTCCACTATTCTCTATGGGCATTCCACTCTGCTCCATTATTCTCTATGAGCATTCCACTCTGCTCCATTATTACCTATGGGCATTCCACTCTGCTCCACTATTCTCTATGGGCATTCCACTCTGCTCCACTATTCTCTATTAGCATTGCACTCTGCTCCATTATTCTCTATGAGCATTCCACTCTGCTCCATTATTCTCTATGAGCATTCCACTCTGCTCCATTATTCTCTATGAGCATTCCACTCTGCTCCATTATTCTCTATGAGCATTCCACTCTGCTCCATTATTCTCTATGGACATGCCACTCTGCTCCATTATTCTCTATGAGCATTCCACTCTGCTCCATTATTCTCTATGGACATGCCACTCTGCTCCATTATTCTCTATGAGCATTCCACTCTGCTTCATTATTCTCTATGGACATGCCACTCTGCTCCATTATTCTCTATGAGCATTCCACTCTGCTCCATTATTCTCTATGAGCATTCCACTCTGCTCCATTATTCTCTATGTGCATTCCACTCTGCTCCATTATTACCTATGGGCATTCCACACGGCTCCATTATTCTCTATGGGCATTCCACTCTGCTCCATTATTCTCTATGAGCATTCCACTCTTGTCCATTATTCTCTATGGGTATTCCACTCTGCTCCATTATTCTCTATGAGCATTCCACTCTGCTCCATTATTACCTATGGGCATTCCACTCTTGTCCATTATTCTCTATGGGCATTCCACTCTGCTCCATTATTCTCTATGGGCATTCCACTCTGCTCCACTATTCTCTATGGGCATTCCACTCTGCTCCATTATTCTCTATGGGCATTCCACTCTGCTCCATTATTCTCTATGGGCATTCCACTCTGCTCCATTATTCTCTATGGGCATTCCACTCCGCTCCATTATTCTCTATGTGCATTCCACTCTTCTCCATTATTCTCTATGAGCATTCCACTCTGCTCCATTATTCTCTATGAGCATTCCACTCTGCTCCATTATTCTCTATGGGCTTTTCACTCTACTCCATTATTCTCTATGGGCATTCCACTCTGCTCCATTATTCTCTATGGGCATTCCACTCTGCTCCATTATTCTCTATGGGCATTCCACTCTGCTCCATTATTCTCTATGGGCATTCCACTCTGCTCCATTATTCTCTATGTGCATTCCACTCTGCTCCATTATTCTCTATGAGCATTCCACTCTGCTCCATTATTCTCTATGGGCATTCCACCATTATTCTCTATGGGCATTCCACTCTGCTCCATTATTCTCTATGGGCATTCCACTCTGCTCCACTATTCTCTATGGGCATTCCACTCTTGTCCATTATTCTCTATGGGCATTCCACCCTGCTCCATTATTCTCTATGGGCATTCCACTCTGCTCCACTATTCTCTATGGGCATTCCACTCTTGTCCATTATTCTCTATGGGCATTCCACTCTGCTCCATTATTCTCTATGGGCATTCCACTCTGCTCCATTATTCTCTATGGGCATTCCACTCTGCTCCATTATTCTCTATGGGCATTCCACTCTTGTCCATTATTCTCTATGGGCATTCCACCCTGCTCCATTATTCTCTATGGGCATTCCACTCTGCTCCATTATTCTCTATGGGCATTCCACTCTGCTCCATTATTCTCTATGGGCATTCCACTCTGCTCCACTATTCTCTATGGGCATTCCACTCTTGTCCATTATTCTCTATGGGCATTCCACTCTGCTCCATTATTCTCTATGGGCATTCCACTCTGCTCCACTATTCTCTATGGGCATTCCACTCTTGTCCATTATTCTCTATGGGCATTCCACCCTGCTCCATTATTCTCTATGGGCATTCCACTCTGCTCCACTATTCTCTATGGGCATTCCACTCTTGTCCATTATTCTCTATGGGCATTCCACTCTGCTCCATTATTCTCTATGGGCATTCCACTCTGCTCCATTATTCTCTATGGGCATTCCACTCTGCTCCATTATTCTCTATGGGCATTCCACTCTGCTCCATTATTCTCTATGGGCATTCCACTCTGCTCCATTATTCTCTATGGGCATTCCACTCTGCTCCATTATTCTCTATGGGCATTCCACTCTGCTCCACTATTCTCTATGGGCATTCCACTCTGCTCCATTATTCTCTATGGGCATTCCACTCTGCTCCATTATTCTCTATGGGCATTCCACTCTGCTCCACTATTCTCTATGGGCATTCCACTCTTGTCCATTATTCTCTATGTGCATTCCACTCTTGTCCATTATTCTCTATGTGCATTCCACTCTGCTCCATTATTCTCTATGGGCATTCCACTCTGCTCCACTATTCTCTATGGGCATTCCACTCTGCTCCATTATTCTTTATGAGCATTCCACTCTGCTCCATTATTCTCTATGTGCATTCCACTCTGTCATTCCTTTTAGTATGTCCCCTTCTCCACTCACTCTTACCTCATCCGGAGGACAAACCATTTGCATCCCCTGGAGAGGGGAGTGCTGTCCTCTGGCTTCCTCCTCTCCCTTGTAAACCATGAATGCCCTGGTCTCCATTGCACTTCCATACTTCCTTCTCCTCAGCATGGTCTCCTGTGTATGGAAGTGTTCATTCCCCGTTCTTCAGCCTCCAGGGCTGGTTAGTACATCACCCCCATAATGCGGACTTATTTTCTATAGTTCCCGCAGTCACCACACAGCATAGAGCAGTGTTTCGCAACCAGCGTGCCTCCAGCTGTTGCAAAACTACAACACCCAGCATGCCCGGACAGCCTTTGGCTGTCCGGGCATGCTGGGAGTTGTAGTTTAGCAACAGCTGGAGGCACGCTGGTTAGGAAACACTGGAATAGAGTCTTCACCTGGCTTCACTGGCTTCGTGGAGGGGAGGGGGAGGAGGTCTGTGAGGATGTCCTCCCGGCCATGATTGATGGCTTCTGCCGCCACTAGCAGAACTCCCAGCCTCGGGCAGGGGTAGAGACCAATGTGATTGACTGAAGGGGAGGGATGGGCTCGGCGCCGTGCCCCCTCTCCTGGGCAGTCACTCGGCTCTCACTTGGTTACATTGTAGCGCTGGGTCCACGCTCGGATCTGCTGCTGCTGCCGCCTGGTTCTGTACAGGGGGAGAAGCCCAGGAGAACTACAAGTCCAAGTATCGCAGACTAGTACCAGCAGCTAGGGATGGATCATTATGACTCCCCGCACAATGACTATATGCATCCGGAGGACGACTGGGACAGGGACCTCCTATTAGATCCAGCCTGGGAAAAGCAGCAGAGGAAGGTGAGTCCCTTACCAGCCTAATTATTGTGTGATCCACTGGATTATTTCTGAGCGGAGATCACCTCATGTCTGCTAGAATAATGATCATCAGTAACGCATTACATTATACAATGTGACCTAGTTCATTAGCATGTCTCATGTGGGTGGCCAGGAAAGGGTTACAGTGTTTCCAGAGTCTAGAGGGCAGCCACACTGTTCTAGTAATCCAGTCCTAATATAGACATCCCTGTACTGTATACAGGTAGAGAGGGCTGGGTGCTCCCACTATACACCGGAACCTGCAGCTCATGTCTGCCCCCCCCCCCCAGTCCTAATATAGACATCCCTGTACTGTATACAGGTAGAGAGGGCTGGGTGCTCCCACTATACACCGGAACCTGCAGCTCATGTCTGCCCCCCCCAGTCCTAATATAGACATCCCTGTACTGTATACAGGTAGAGAGGGCTGGGTGCTCCCACTATACACCGGAACCTACAGCTCATGTCTGTCCCCCCCCCCCCCCCCCCCCCAGTCCTAATATAGACATCCCTGTACTGTATACAGGTAGAGAGGGCTGGGTGCTCCCACTATACACCGGAACCTGCAGCTCATGTCTGCCCCCCCCAGTCCTAATATAGACATCCCTGTACTGTATACAGGTAGAGAGGGCTGGGTGCTCCCACTATACACCGGAACCTGCAGCTCATGTCACCCCCCATCCCCCCATCTCTGATCCTTTAGGACTTTCTGTATCTTGGCCTAAAGTTTTATTAGTAATTGTGAAATGTTTGGTTGGTGACAATTTGCCGGCAGGTGTATTTCATGTTTTGGACTTGGGTTTTTGTTACACTGTGTTCGGTCTCCCTCGCATGAGAGTTTTGGAAGAGCTGCAGAGCCACAGGTTTGGGGGGGGACACTGCTGGAGAGGCACAGGTTGGGGGGGGGGGGAGACACTGCTGGAGAGCCACAGGTTGAGGGGGGGACACTGCTGGAGAGCCACAGGTTGAGGGGGGGGACACTGCTGGAGAGCCACAGGTTGGGGGGGGGGGCACTGCTGGAGAGCCACAGGTTGGGGGGGGGGACACTGCTGGAGAGCCACAGGTTGGGGGGGGGACACTGCTGGAGAGCCACAGGTTGGGGGGGGGGGGACACTGCTGGAGAGCCACAGGTTTGGGGGGGGGGGGACACTGCTGGAGAGGCACAGGTTGAGGGGGGGGACACTGCTGAAGAGCCACAGGTTGAGGGAGGGACACTGCTGGAGAGCCACAGGTTGGGGGGGGGACACTGCTGGAGAGCCACAGGTTTGGGGGGGGGCACTGCTGGAGAGCCACAGGTTTGGGGGGGACGACACTGCTGGAGAGCCACAGGATTGGGGGGGAACCCTGCTGAAGAGCCACAGGTTTGGGGGGGGGGGGACACTGGAGAGCCACAGGTTTGGGGGGGGACACTGGAGAGCCACAGGATTGGGGGGGAACACTGCTGGAGAGCCACAGGATTGGGGGGGAACACTGCTGGAGAGCCACAGGTTTGGGGGGGAACACTGGTGGAGAGCCACAGGTTTGGGGGGGACACTGCTGGAGAGCCACAGGTTTGGGGTGGACACTGCTGGAGAGCCACAGGTTTGGGGGGGGACACTGCTGGAGAGCCACAGGTTTGGGGGGGGACACTGCTGGAGAGCCACAGGTTTGGGGGGGGGACACTGCTGGAGAGCCACAGGTTTGGGGGGGGGACACTGCTGGAGAGCCACAGGTTTGGGGGGGGACACTGCTGGAGAGCCACAGGTTTGGGGGGGGACACTGCTGGAGAGCCACAGGTTTGGGGGGGACACTGCTGGAGAGCCACAGGATTGGGGGGGACACTGCTGGAGAGCCACAGGATTGGGGGGGACACTGCTGGAGAGCCACAGGATTGGGGGGGACACTGCTGGAGAGCCACAGGATTGGGGGGACACTGCTGGAGAGCCACAGGATTGGGGGGGGAACACTGCTGGAGAGCCACAGGATTGGGGGGGGGAACACTGCTGGAGAGCCACAGGTTTGGGGGGGCACACACTGCTGGAGAGCCACAGGTTTGGGGGGGGGGCACACACTGCTGGAGAGCCACAGGTTTCGGGGTGGGGGACGACACACTGCTGGAGAGCCACAGGTTTGGGGGGGGGGAAGAACACTGCTGGAGAGCCACAGGTTTGGGGGGGGGCACACACTGCTGGAGAGCCACAGGTTTGGGGGGGGACACACTGCTGGAGAGCCACAGGTTTGGGGGGGGGGGAAGAACACTGCTGGAGAGCCACAGGTTTGGGGGGTGGGGAACACTGCTGGAGAGCCACAGGTTTGGGGGGTGGGGAACACTGCTGGAGAGCCACAGGTTTGGGGGGTGGGGAACACTGCTGGAGAGCCACAGGTTTGGGGGGTGGGGAACACTGCTGGAGAGCCACAGGTTTGGGGGGTGGGGAACACTGCTGGAGAGCCACAGGTTTGGGGGGTGGGGAACATTGCTGGAGAGCCACAGGTTTGGGGGGTGGGGAACACTGCTGGAGAGCCACAGGTTTGGGGGCAGGGGGGGGGGCACTGCTGGAGAGCCACAGGTTTGGGGGCAGGGGGGGGGACACTGCTGGAGAGCCACAGGTTTGGGGGCAGGGGGGGGGACACTGCTGGAGAGCTACAGGTTTGGGTTGGGGGGGGGGGGCGGGGAACACTGGTGGAGAGCCACAGGTTTGGGGGGGGGGCGGGGAACACTGGTGGAGAGCCACAGGTTTGGGGGGGCACTGCGGGAGAGCCACAGGTTTGGGGGATGGGGAACACTGCTGGAGAGCCACAGGTTTGGGGGATGGGGAACACTGCTGGAGAGCCACAGGTTTGGGGGGTGGGGAACACTGCTGGAGAGCCACAGGTTTGGGGGGTGGGGAACACTGCTGGAGAGCCACAGGTTTGGGGGGTGGGGAACACTGCTGGAGGGCCACAGGTTTGGGGGGTGGGGGGGGGAACTGCTGGAGAGCCACAGGTTTGGGGGGTGGGGGGGGGAACTGCTGGAGAGCCACAGGTTTGGGGGGTGGGGAACACTGCTGGAGAGCCACAGGTTTGGGGGGTGGGGAACACTGCTGGAGGGCCACAGGTTTGGGGGGTGGGGGGGGGGGAACTGCTGGAGAGCCACAGGTTTGGGGGGGGGGGAACACTGCTGTAGACAACGAGAGTATATAGATCAGTGGTCTCCAAGTTGTGGACCTCCCAGATGTTGCAAAACTTCCACTCCTAGCTTAGGGCTGTCCGTGCATGCAGGGTGTTGTAGTTTTGCAACATCTGGTGGTCCACAGTTTAGAGACCACTGGTATATTAAATATTCAACATAGTTGACTTTGCTACAACTAATCAGATTGGTTAGATCAAATTGGAACAGTCAAAAATCCGTTCTCAATCAGTGATTTCTAAGGCATAAGCCAAACCTCTCTATAAGATGGGCTGTAAGGGTGTTGTGGCTTATGTGGCCTTAGGACAGTGTTTCCCTACCAGGCCTTTGGCTGTACAGGCAGGGAGTTTTAATGTAGTAACATCTGGAGGCACCCTGGTTGGGAAACACTGCCTTAGGACATGGTTGCAGTTATTCAGCCCCTCACAGGAGAGTAACTAGAAGCCCAGTCACAGCCTGCAGGGTATTTCCCTATAGATTGCAGATCTCCAGCTGGTCTGTGGACAGAGCTGACACTGAGACCAGTCACTTCATCTATTATTAAGGACTAGTCACCATCTCATGTAAATATATGGTACACTGGTTAGTTATTGATGACGGGCAGAAATGTTATTACTTTTATTTTATGAATAGCAGCTACATGTGGTAGAATTGTGCACGATGCGCAGCAAGAAGGACTGTCTGTCTATAGAAGGTACAGAAGAAGCGAAGCGACAGATTAGATGCTGCTGTATACCACCTATGTGTGCTGGTAGGTAATTTAAAGCGCGCCTGTACTTTCCAAAGAGTCTTTTAAGGGAATCTCACGGCGGGAGGCCCAGCGGTCAGCACCCCCCTACCCCTCCCCCGTGATCTAAAACTTATCCCCCTTAGGAAAGGGATCAGTTTTTCAGCACTGGATATCTCCGGCTGAATAACTCAGGCCTACATAACTTGGGTGTAAGTAGTGGCCAAAATGAAATAGGCTATACTCCCTTTTGTGCTGGCCCACTCTAGAAGGTGAAGATGCCTCCCCCTTTGTCAGATGTGGTGGTGCCAATAGATTGCAAACAGAGGGTGGCCCCTTGCACACAAGTCACATGTAGGGAATATGGATGTAAATATATGGGTAATGTCTCCAGGCCACCTGCTCCCACCCATAACGGGTCACTATATAGCGGGTGAGGGGACCCCAAGCACATTGCCCCTGGCTTGTGTAAATGTAGCCCAACAGGCAGTGGGCAACAGTAATCAACAGAAAAAGGGCTTAAAAAAGATGACAGTTTTTTTCTGATTACAGACGAATATTCGTGTGTAAATTTTCTGCTGTGTGAAACAATTGGCGACAAATAGAGTAGAATTTCTTAGTTTTTATCATTTCAAGGGGTTTGCCACTCAAATTGCTGATGTTTTCTTATTTTGGGTGCTTTCACATGAGCGTACAGAAGAGATGTGTCAATCCAATGTCAAGAGATGTGTTAAAGGGGTACTCCGGCGCTAAGACATCCTTTTGGATAGGGTATAAGATGCCTGATCGCGGGGGTCCCGCCCCTGGGGACCCCCGTGATCTTGCACACAGCACCCTGTTACAATAAGTCCCCGGAGCATGTTTGCTCCGGGTCTGATTACTGGCGATCACGGGGGCCGGTGCATTGTGACGTCACGGCCCCGACCCCTTGTGACGTCACACTCCGCCCCCTCAATGCAAGCCTATGGGAGGGGGCGTGACATCAATCATTCAGCAGGCATCCCGTGCAAATGTCTGGCGGGGTCCTGAGACCCCCCCCCCCCCATGTCGGCAATCGCCGATCAATTCAGATAGGGAGCTGATCGGAGACAGCCCCGATCATCCTAAAGGATAGGAGTGAGGTGGCAGGGATGCCACCTCCTCCTATCCCCTGCGATTGGCCGATCAGGACTGAGATCGGCTAATCGCAGGGCGGGGGTGAACGTTCATTTCCCCCGCTCTGCCCGCCCCTGGATGTCGGGGCAGAATGGGGGAAGATGGCGGCGATGTGCGGGTGCCGTTGTGGGGACCGCCGGCGTCGGGTACCTGGATTCCGGCAGACCGAGGACCAGGGACTGGCAGCTGACAGGAGGCAGCGGTGGCAGTTTCCCAGATACTGCAGTGAAGATTGCCGTAAAGTGATCTTCACTGCTGTGTCTAGGAGTTTCAAAACTACAACTTCCAGCATGCTTGGACAGTCTCAGCATGCTGGAAGTTGTAGTTTTGCAACATCTGGAAGTGCACTGTTTGGAGCCCACTATACAGTGGTGTACAAACTGTAGCACTCCAGATGTCAATTCAAAGCATACCGAGACTGTCCAGGCATGCTGGGAGTTGTAGTTCGGCAACATCTGGCCCTTCAGATGTTGCCAAACTACAACTCCCAGCATGCCTGGGCAGTCTGGGATGCTTGGAGTTGAAGTCTTGCAACATCTGGAGGGCCACAGTTTGGAGACCACTACACAGTGGTCTCCAAACTATTCTCCTCCAGTTGTTGCATAACTACAACTCCCACCATGCCCTTTGGCTGTTTGGGCATACTGGGAGTTGTAGTATTGCATCAACTGGAGGCACACTGGTTGAAAAACATTGTCTGTTTCCTAACTCAGTGTTTCCAAACCTGTGTGCCTCCTGCTGTCGCAAAACTATAACTCCCAGCATGCATTTACAGACCATGCATGCTGGGAGTTGTAGTTGTGCAACAGCTGGAGGTACATGGGTTGGGAAACGCTGAGTTATGAAACAGACAGTGGTGCGGAAACACTGCGGTAGTCTGTTACCTAACTCAGTGTTTCCCAATCCCAACCAGTGTGCCTCTAGCTGTGTCATAACTACAACTCCCAGCATGCATGGTCTGTCAGTGCATGCTGGGAGTTGTAGTTTTGCCCCCCCCCCCCCCCCCCAGGGTACATTCAAACGGGCTGGGGTTTACAGCAAGTTTCCTGCTCCAAGTTTAAGATGCAGCAAATTTTCCGCTGCAGCGGGAAACTCACTGTAAACCCCCGCCCGTGTGAATGTACCCTAAAAACACTACGCTAAATTAAGAGTAAAACACTACACATACACCCCCTTACACTGTCACCGCCCGCCCCCCCCCAATAAAAATTTAAAACATCTGGTACGTCAGTTTTTCCAAAACTGAGCCTCCAGCTGTTGCAAAATAACAACTCCCAGTATTGCCAGACAGCCATTGACTGTCCAGGCATGTTATACCACATATGTGGACATAAAATGCTCTGCGGGCGCACAACAAGGTTCAGGAGTGAGAGAGTGCCATGTACATTTGAGGCCTAAACTGGTGATTTGCACAGGGGTGGCTGCTGGTTACAGGGGTTCTGACATAAACCAAAATAAATAAATACCCACGTGACCCCATTTTGGAAACTACACCCCTCACGGAACATAACAAGGGCTATAGTGAGCCTGAACACCCCACAGATGACTGACAGATTTTTGAAACAGTGGTCCGTGAAAATGAAGAATGTAATTTTTCATTTGCACAGCCCACTGTTACAAAGATCTGTCAAACGCCAGTTGGGTGTAAATGCTCACTGTACTCCATGTTATGTTCCTTGAGATGTGTAGTTTCCCAAATAGTATGCTATGTGTGGGGATTTTCGCTCTTCTGGCACCATGGGGGCTACCTAAATGCATCATGCCCCCCAAAAACAATTTCAGCAAAATTCGCTCTCCAAAATCCCATTGTCGCTCCTTCTCTTCTGAGCCCTCTAGTTCACCCAAAGAGCACTTTACATCCACATATGATGTATTTCCTTACTCAAGAGAAATTGGGTTATATATTTTGGGGGGCTTTTTCTCTTTTTACTCTTTGTAAAAATAAAACATATGGGTCTACAAGAACATGTTAGTGTAAAAAAATTAAGATTTTGAATTTTGCTTCTATTCTTGTGAAACACCTAAATGGTTAACAAACTTTCTTAATGTCATTTTGAATACGTTGAGGGGTGCAGTTTTCAATTTTGAATTGAAATTTTCACCAACAAATGATGCAAGTATCGACAAAAATTTACCACTTCCATAAAGTAGAATGTCACGAAAGAAATCTCTGAATCAAAATCCTAAGTACAAGCATCCCAAAGTTATTAATGCTTAAAGTGACAGCGGTTGGAATTGCAAAAAATGCTCCCGTCCTTAGGGTCTAAATGTGCTCCGTCCCAAAGGGATTAAGCAATATATCTAAAGTGGAGTATTTTGTAATACATTTATATATTTTATTTACTTGTTTTTCAGTGTTGAATAGTATAACATCATTACTGTTCCTTCCATATATATATTTTTTTCTTTTCCCCTACGGGGCATTTCTGTATAGGACAGGCAATCTGTAAAAGGAGTTGTCCTGTCAGGATAGTCCTTGTACTAGAATATAAGGACATTATAGAGGGAAAACCATTAAAGAGAAAATGTGGCAATAATCTTTTAAGTTCCCCTGTGACCGGGCTGCAAAAGCGTAAATAACGACTTTAACTCACTTTCCTATATTCCCCCGTTGCTTCGATATCGGCATCCCGTTCCTCCGGCACTGCTCGAAACGTCACACTGCGGTCAGCATATCACCGGCCGCAGCGATGTACCACTGCGGCCGGTGATAGGCTGAGTGCACTGTCATGTAAGGAGCTTGGGCCAGCTCTTTACATGACAGTGCGCTCAGCCTATCATCGGCCGAGGTGGGACATGGCTGCAGCCAGCGATACGCTTACTGGAGCAATACATTACAATACTTGAGCAGCAGGGGCACGTAGGAAGGTAAATTAACGTATTTTTTTTAACGTTGTTTTTTTTTTTTTAGTTTTTGCAGCCTGGGCACAGGGAAACTTAAGATTTCTGCCGCATTTCTCCTTTAATTGTGACCCCCCCCCCCTCTGAGAAGTTCTGGAAGAACTGGTCTGTCAAACTTGCCCAGTTGCCAATAGCAACCAATCAGCTTGCTTCTTACTTTACAAGAAGGGATCTGATTGGTTGCTATGGGCAACTTGGCAACTTTTCCTGTGCACAGGTTTTGATAAATCTCCCCGTCATGTACACTTGCCATCCCTAGTCCTAAAGCACCATTTGTTTTATTCCAGCACAGCTGCATCTATGAGTTTGATTACTCTTACTTGGTCATGTGACCTGTCTGACTCGAAATGGTTACGGTGCTTAAATTCTTAAAAACTTGTGCTCCTGTATCCCTGCCGTATGCGGTCCCGTATGTAATTACGGTTTTAGGTCCGGTAGAAAACTGCATACGGGGAAAAATGAGCCGACCGATTCACTGAAATGAATTACATATGGGACCGCATACGGCAGGGATACGGCAGCGCAAGTTTTTGGCTCCCCCCCCCAGCCGTATGCGGTCCCGTATAGGGAAAAACGTGATGTGAACCCACCCTAACTCGTGTATGCCACATCAGCAAAAGGCATAGCAAAAGCTCTAATTTAGTCTCTAATAATAACCTATGCTGCACAATATAAGTGTAAAATATTTCACGGAGTTCTTCTTTAACCTCTTAAGGACGCAGGGCATACCTGTACACACGGCGCAGACTCACGGGCTGACCCCGCTTCATAGCCAGGTGGTCCCGGCAGCTATCAGATGCCAGGACCCGTGTCTAATGCTGGACATCACCAGTGATGTCCGGCATTAATCCCTTAGATGCAGCGATCAAAGTTGATCACCGCATCTAAAGCGAAAGTAAGCCGTTCCCGGCAGCTTAGTCGGTCTGTCCGGGACCGCCGCGGTGAAAACACGGCATCCCGAATAGCCGAGAGGACGGGGGAGGGTCCCTACCTGCCTCCTCTCAATCCGATCGGTGATCTGCTGCTCCATGGAGCAGCAGAGCGCTGATAACACTGATCAGTGCTATGTTAGGGCGTAGCATTGTACAGTGTATCCAATCAGAAGATTGCATGTAATAGTCCCCTATAGGGACAAAAAAATGGTGTTAAAAAAAAAAAGTTTAAATTTAAAAGTTAATAAATGTGATTTAACCCCTTCCATAATAAAATTCTGAATCGCCCCGTTTTCCCATAAAGAAAAATAAACATAAACATATGTGGTATAAAAATATGTTAATTAAACCGCATGGTCAATGGCGTATACGTAAAAAAATCAAAAGATCCATACTAATTCAAAAATCCATACTAATTTTGGTGCATGTAGTTTAAAAATTTTAAAATAGTATAATAAAATAAAAACTACATACATTGGCTGTCTTTGTAGACCTACAGAATAAATATAAGGTGTCAATTTTACCAAAAAAGTGCGCTGCGTAGAAATGGAAGCCGCTAAAAATTACTAAATGTTATTATTATTTTTTTTTTTCAATTTTGTCCCACAAATAATTTGTTTAGGGTTTCGCCATTGATTTTTGTGGTGAAATGACTAGAGATGAGCAAACTTACAGTCAATTCGATTCGTCACGAACTTCTCGGCTCGGCAGTTGATGACTTATCCTGCATAAATTAGTTCAGCTTTCAGGTGCTCCGGTGGGCTGGAAAAGGTGGATACTGTCCTAGGAGACTCTTCCCTAGGACTGTATCCACCTTTTCCAGCCCACGGGAGCACCTGAAAGCTGAACTACTTTATGCAGGATAAGTCATCATCTGCCGAGCCGAGAAGTTCGTGACGAATCGAATTTACTGTAAGTCATCTCTAGAAATGACTCATGTCATTACAAAGTAAAATTGTTAGTGCATAAAACAGGCCCTCATATAGGTCTCTGGGTGGAAAACTGAAAGCATTATGATTTTTAGAAGATGAGGAGTCCTTAAAGGGGTATTCTGGGCAAAAACATCTTATCTCGAAAGGATAGGGGATAAGATGTCTGATCTCCCTGCAGCAGCCCGCATTCTATGCGTAGCTGGTCTGAAGTTTCAGAAACCTCCGGGCTAACGAGACGTGGACGTGACGTCTTGCCACGCCCCCTCCATTCATTTCTATGGGAGGGGGCGTAACGGCTTCAACGCACCCTCCCATAGACATGAATGGAGGGGGCGTGGCGTGACGTGACGTCACGCCCCCGTCTCGGAAGCCCGGAGGTTTCTGAAACTTCAGACCAGCTACGCATAGAATGCGGGCTGCTGCAGGGGGTCCCAGCGGCGGGCCCACCGCAGTTAGACATCTTATCCCCTATCCTTTCGAGATAAGACGTTTTTGCCCGGAATACCCCTTTAAGGGGTTAAGCGGACACTATTAAGAAATATATGGCTGTGGATTTCAAGGAACAGGATCTGCAGCAATCAGCCAATCATATTGTCATGTTGGAATGGATGTTTAGAAAAATGTTGCCTCTTCTTTTTTGCAATCATACGTAGTCTGAATATAGCCCAATGTACTCATTCCTCACATCTGGCAGCTTCCAATATACATTAGATATAGACATCTTCCATTAATAATCTAATATGTATGGGAGCTTTAGATAATGCAATTATCTGGCAACTGTTTTTCGTCTTTATGCCATTCTTAGTAAAAAAAAGAAAAATCCTTGAAAGACTCTGGAACCTCATTATTACATTTTAGAGAAAGCCTGGCTTTATCTTTAGTGTAAGATGGCCTTTATATTTCTAGGTGTGTTCTAGAGAAATAGTAACTGTATGTATAGGAGCAGAAGTCAATGAAGGGTTAATTTTGAGGCATAAACGACTTATCTGCACTGGATAGGTGTGTGGTAGTGAGATATATATATATATATATATATATATATATATATATAGCAGGGAGGTAATAGGGTGTAGTTTACTCAGGTTGTACTATAGGTCACCTATCTTACACTCTAGCAGTCATGTACAATGTACAGTATGTATCGCCAGCATGTGTAAAACTCCTGTTATGTTCTCACATTTGTGTTAAGCCACAGATCCCTGGCCATTGAACCATTGAAATGTTTTTAGATGTGTGACCACAGTATATATTCTCCTTTTAGTTCTTACCTCTGCTCTTTATAGCATTGTTTGGTCTGCAGAGCTTTCTCTTTGTCTCTTTGTAGAGTTTTCTCTGTAGATAAGGGTAGTGATGTTGACTTACCCTATAACCCACCTGCCCCTATTATTAATGTTCGCCTCAAAAGAAGAGTGTTTGCTTTAACCACGTAAGGCCCATTTTCACGCGTCTTTGTTTTTTCCTCCTCGCCTTCTAATATTCTTAAATCTTTTGTATTTCCATTCCCAGGCTTGTTTTTTGTGTGACCAGTTGTACTTTGTAATGACATCACTCATTTTACCCTAAAACATATGGTACACCCAAAAAATAATTTTTTTGTGTAAGGAAATTTAAACGAAAATCATAATTTTGCTAATTTGCGGGGCTTCGTTTTCATGCTGTACACTTTACAGTAAAAAAATACATGTTTTCTTTATTCTCTGGCTCAATACATTTAAAATAATACCCATGGTTACATACTTTTCTATTGTTTTGTTTTTTTTTTACACTTTTACAAACTATTTGTTGCAATTTTTAGATTTCAGATATTTATCAGTACTATACATAGGGAAAGCATGATCAGTATTCTCGGCGATCTACTTCTCTGGACTGCAATGCATAGAAGAGAATACGCTTGCACTAACCGTCCTTTTAATCTGTTAGTTCACGGGTCCTCCGTGCAGCAGGGAGACATTAGATGCGAGCGCTCAGAGGCTAATAGCCATTTTCACACACAGCCGCGCGCTTCTTCCGGCCTCCGTCAGTACTGTATTTTCAGCTACGGCCACTGAACATTACTGGGAATTGTTGCATCAGCTGTTTTAGATCCGCCTTTTAGTGACTGTGCCCTCAGTTTTTTCTCTTTCTCTTCTTGACCTATTCATACAGATTGAGTTCGTTACTTAGTATACTGAACTCGATTTCCCATTCCCCTTATCATGGATATGGAAGCACAGCCCAATGTTTCAGGATTAACTGCAAAGACAGGAGACAAGATGCAGGTGCCTTCTTTATGTCCTGCAATGAACAAGATGAAATCCAAGTACTTAGTACTAAAGCCTTGGAGCGGAAAATCTTTGTTTTAGCAGATAAAGAAATTAGATTTTTGAATGGTGAACTCACGCCAAGCTTATAAAGACAGTGATAGAGTACCTCGAGGTCTGAGAGGATATAAGACCCCTGCACAATTTCATGACGATATTGAGTTTTTGGATACTTGGAAAAATGTCCACCTAGTAAATGCTGCAACACGAAGAGATATTATTTTAGAAAAAAAACAGAATATATTAAGATTACAGAAGGATTTTTTTAAATCGAGAAAAGAAAATTGCAGTGACACAGGCAGAAGTAAAAGAATAGAAGAGAGATAAATTACTGCGAGATTGAAAAGATTATGAATTGGGAGAAATTTTTTCTTGGAAAGACGGTTTAAAATCTAGATAGAAAAATTAAAGGGAGAAGACGGATGAGCTATAACAAAAAACGGAGTATTGACTACTGGACAGCTGATTCAGATGCCAGCCTTGATGGCAAAGAAACAAATGTTAATGATCATACTAGTGAAGAAAGAATCTTCCCTTTAGGAGGAAAACTCGCATAGGAAAACGCAAAAGGAGAAATATAAAGAAAAAAATATCAGAAACGCAAGAATGTAACCTGGAGATAAAAGGGAATTATTATAATGTGATTAATCTGACTGATTTAGTCCTACCTCCTGAATGTATTCGTGCTCTTTCCAAGGGTTTAAACTTTGGGATTGTTGAATCCTTTTATTTTACTCAATTCGAAATCTTTAAGAAAAATACATTTGTATAATTTATGAATTTTAAAAAATGAATAAAAAGCGATCAAAAAGTCCAATCAATATAAAAATGGTAGCGATAAAAATTTCAGATCACACCGCAAAAAATGAGCCCTCATACCGGCCAATACGTGGGAAAAAAAAAAAAAGTTATAGGCGTCAGAAAATGACAATTTTAAACATATAAATTTTCCTGCATGTAGTTATGATTCTTTTTTTTTTTTTTTTTTTTTTTTTTTTTTTTTTTTTTTTTTTTTTTTTAGAAGTAGTACAAAATCAAACCTATATAAGTAGGGTATCATTTTAACCGTATGGACCTACGGAATAAACATAAGATGTAATTTTTACCAAAAAATGCACTGCTTAGAAACGGAAGCCCCTAAAATTTACAAAATGGCATTTTTCCTTCAATTTTCTTGCAAAATTTTTTTCTGCTTCACCGTGTATATTTTGGTAAAATGCAAAGTAGAATTGGTGGCACAAAAAATAAACCATAATATGGAATTTTAGGTGCAAAATTGAAATCGTTATGATTTTTATAAGGTGATGAGGAAAAAATGAAAATGCAAAAATGGAAAAACCCTGCGTCCTTAACTCCTTAACAACGCAGGACGTATATTTACATCCTCCGCCGGCTCCACGCGATATGCTGCGGGGTCACGCGGTGTCCCCATGTCATATCGGGTCGGTCCTGGCGGCTATCAACGGCCGGGACCCGCGGCTAATATAGGACATCACATATCGCGGTGATGCCCTGTATTAACCCTTCAGACGCGGCGATCACAGCTGACCGCCGCGTCTGAAGTGAAAATGAAAGTATCCCGGCTGCTCAGTCGGGCTGTTCGGGACCGCCGCGGTGAAATCGCGGTGTCCCGAACAGCTTACAGGACACCGGGAGGGCCCTTACCTGCCTCCTCGGTGTCGGATCGACGAATGACTGCTCCGTGCCTGAGATCCAGGCAGGAGCAGTCAAGCGCCGATAACATTGATCACAGGCATGTTAATACGCGCCAGTGATCAGCATGAGAGATCAGTGTGTGCAGTGTTATAGGTCCCTATGGCATAGATAGAAAATGGAAAAGATGTTCCCCCTCAAAGACGGCGCTAGTCCATAGGCAGATAGATATGCATTTATTGAAACATCAAAGGCAGCGCGTTTCAACCGCTGATAGGGGTCTTCATCAAGCAGGTAAGATGCCTGATGAAGACCCCTGTCTGCGGTTGAAACACGTTGCCTTTGATGTTTCAATAAATGCATATCTATCTGCCTATGGACTAGCGCCGTCATTGAGGGGAACACCTTTTCCATTTTCTATCTATGCCTCGTTACCGGTTAGACTGACGTCACCCCGGGAAGTTCCTCGTGGCAGCTGTCTGGCTATTCCTTCATCCCAGACGCTACTGTAGGTGTTGTGCTCTAAACACCCAAGGGTAAGGACCCATTTTGCTTTTACTTTGTACCATCTATTTAGACGGTCCTTACTAGGTGCGCACCTCCTGTTGCTTTTTATCTCCTTTTTACTAATAGGTCCCTATGGGACCTATAACCCTGCAAAAAAAAGTGTTAATAAAGGTAATTTAACCCCTTCCCTAATTAAAGTTTGAATCCCTTTTCCCTTAAAAAAAATAAGTGTAAATAAAAAAAAATAAATAAACATGTGGTATCGCCGCGTGGCTAAATGTCCGAACTATAAAAATATATAATTAATTAAACCGCACGGTCAATGGCGTACGCGCAAAAAAATTCCAAAGTCCAAAAAAGCTTATTTTTGGTCACTTTTTATACCATTAAAAAATGAAAAGTGATCAAAAAGTCAGATCAAAACAAAAATCATACCGATAAAAACTTCAGATCACGGCGCAAAAAATTAGTCCCCATACCGCCTTGTACGTGGAAAAATCAAAAAGTTATAGGGGTCAGAAGATTGACATTTTTAAACGTATAAATTTTCCTTCATGTAGTTATGATTTTTTCCAGAAGTGCGACAAAATCAAACCTATATAAGTAGGGTATTATTTTAACCGTATGGACCTACAGAATAATAAGGTGTCATTTTTATCGAAATATGTACTGCTTAGAAACGGAAGCCCCCCAAAATGGCGTTTTTTCTTCGTTTTTTGTCGCACAATGATTTTTTTTTTCCGTTTCGCCATGAATTTTTGGGTAAAATTACTAATGTCACTGCAAAGTACAATTGGTGACGCAAAAAATAAGCCATAATATGGATTTTTAGGTGGAAAACTGAAAGGGTTATGATTTTTAAAAGGTAAGGAGGAAAAAACAAAAGTGCAAAAACTGAAAAGCCCTGAGTCCTTAAGGGGTTAATGTTAATTCTTACCAATAACTTTTTTTGTTTTGAAGACCAATGGTACTGGCAAAAATCAGGTTGTTTGATGGGAACTCCTATGTCATGCACTTACGCAAATTTATTCCGAGCAATCATGGAAAAATAATTTTTATTTATTCTACCAGGAATCCTTTTGTGAGCAGAATTAAAACATACCATCGTTACGTAGACGACATGCTGATCGTCTGGGAACTATCTAAGCAGGACTTTGCTCTTTTTGTCGATTATCTTAACAGAGAAAATGATGTGAACATGTTTTTCACCTATGCCTATGGTAATAAAGAACTAGAGTTACTTGACATAAAATTAAAGGGGTATTCCAGGCAAAACCTTTTTTATATATATATATATATATATATCTATATCTATATCTATATCTATATCTATATCTATATATATATATATATATATATATATATATATATATATATATATATATATATCAACTGGCTCCGGAAAGTTAAACAGATTTGTAAATTACTTCTATTAAAAAATCTTAATCCTTCCAATAGTTATTAGCTTCTGAAGTTTTCTGTCTAACTGCTCAATGATGATGTCACATCCCGGGAGCTGTGCATGATGGGAGAATATCCCCATAGGAACTGGACAGTTCCCGGGACGTGAGTCATCAGAGAGCAGTTAGACAGAAAACAACAACTCAACTTCAGAAGCTAATAACTATTGGAAGGATTAAGATTTTTTAATAGAAGTAATTTACAAATCTGTTTAACTTTCCGTAGCCAGTTGATGTATAAAAAAAAAAAGTTTTGGCCTGGAATACCCCTTTAATAGCCGAAGAAAATAATATAGAGATCCAGGGCTATGGAAATGAATGAATGCCTGTGTGAATTCAGCCATCAGAAAATACTGGTACATGATTGAGCAAGATCCTAAGTTAAAAGAAGTGGCAGATCAAAAGCCTATAGTTACCTACAGGAGAAATAAAACAATCAAGGACTTCATAAATAATAAGAAAAGTTTATTTAACAAAAAGAACCAAAAAGAGAACTGGTTAACTAAAGGTTTTCCAAAAGGGAATAAAAAATGTGGTCACTGTAATTTCTGCCGTTTTAATGTGAAAGAGAGCACATGTACTTTAGGTGGCCATTACCATGAAATCTGTGAACTCCTCACATGTAAGTCTACTTATGTTGTATACTACATCATATGCCCCTGCCAAAGGTATTACAGTAATGGCCGTAAATGTTGGCACCCCTGAAAATTTTCAAGAAAATGAAGTATTTCTCTCAGAAAAGGATTGCAGTAACACATATTTTGCTATACACATGTTTATTCCCTTTGTGTGTATTGAAACTAAACCAAAAAAGGAGGAAAAAATCAAATTGGACATAATGTCACACCAAACTCCAAAAATGGGCTGGACAAAATTATTGGCACCCTTTCAAAATTGTGGAAAAATAAGATTGTTTCAAGCATGTGATGCTCCTTTAAACTCATCTGGGGCAAGTAACAGGTGTGGGCAATATAAAAATCCCACCTGAAAGCAGATAAAAAGGAGAGAAGTTCACTTAGTCTTTGCATTGTGTGTCTGTGTGTGCCACACTAAGCATGAACGACAGAAAGAGAAGAGAACTGTCTGAGGACTCTAGAACCAAAATTGTGGAAAAATATCAACAATCTCAAGGTTACAAATCCATCTCCAGAGATCTAGATTTGCCTTTGTCCTCAGTACGCAACATTATCAAGAACTTTGCAACCCATGGCACTGTAGCTAATCTCCATGGACGTGGATGGAAGAGAAAAAATTATGAAAGGTGTCAATTCAGGATAGTCCGGATGGTGGATAAGCAGCCCCAAACAAGTTCTAAAGATATTCAAGCTGTCCTGCAGGCTCAGGGAGTATCCGTGTCAGCGCAAACTGTCGACATTTAAATGAAACGCTATGGCAGGAGACCCAGGAGGACCCCACTGCTGACACAGACATAAAAAAGCAAGACTACATTTTGCCAAAATGAACTTGAGTAAGCCAAAATCCTTCTGGCAAAATGTCTTGTGGACAATTGGGACCAAGAAAGAGCTTTTTGGTAAAGCACATCATTCTACAGTTTACCAAAAACAGAATGAGGCTTACAAAGAAAAGATCACAGTACCTACAGTGAAATATGGTGGAGGGTCAATGATGTTTTGGGGTTGTTGTGCTGCCTCTGCCACTGGATGCCTTGAATGTGAGCAAGGCATCATGAAATCTGGCATCATGAAAGCACCTAGAAAGGGCAACAAAGCACTGGAGAGTTCTGAAGTGGCCAGCAATGAGTCCAGATCAAAATCCCATTGAACACCTGTGGAGAGATCTTGTTGGGAAAAGGCGCCCTTCCAATAAGAGAGACCTGGAGCAGTTTGCAAAGGAAGAGTGGTCCAACATTCCGGCTGAGAGGTGTAAGAAGCTTATTGATGTTTATAGGAAGCGACTGATTTCAGTTATTTTTTCCAAAGGGTGTGCAACCAAATATTAAGTTAAGGGGCTCAATAATTTTGTGCAGCCCGTTTTTGGAGTTTGGTGTGACATTATGTCCAATTAGCTTTTTTTCCTCCCTTTTTTTGATTTAGTTCCAATACTCAAAGGGAATAAACGTGTATAGCAAAACATGTGTTACTGCAATCCTTTTCTGTGAGAAATACTTCCTTTTCTTGAAAAATTTCAGGGGTGCCAACATTTACAGGGATGACTGTTTAAACAAAACGTCGACTAACAGTCCAATTCAGAGAACATATGTATTCAGTAAAAAGAGGCATCGGTGCAGCAAGGCTTATCAATCATATCCGAAAAGAACATGGAGGTAATACAGATACCATGAAGTTTGGTGGCTGTGAGAGAGTTAGATTTTCCCCCTAGTGGAGATCGGCACAATATCCTGTTAGAACGGGAGGCACGCTGGATCCTACAGGTGGATGCACAGGGCCCTGCTGGTATAAATGATAGGATTGACCTTATGTCTTTTTTATAACTCTCATGTCCCTATAGACCTAGCTTGACATAGTCTTTTTTTTAAAATCTTTTTACTATTTTGTCATTCTAAATATATCACAAAAAAAAAAAAAAAAAAAGTCTGGAAGAAGCACACGACTGTGTGTGAAAATGGTGGTTAGCCTCTGAGCACCCGCATTTAATGTCTCCCTGCTGCACGGAGGACCCGTGAACTAACAGATTAAAAGGACGGTGAGTGCAAGCGTATTCTCTTCTATGCACTGGATTTCAGACTTGTCGTCTTTAACGACTTAGCACCCCGTCATTACTGTATTTTCAGCTACGGCCACTGAACATTACTGGGAATTTTTTTTTTAGGTCCGCTTTTTAGTGACTGTGTCCTCAATTTTTTTTCTCTTTCTTTGTGCACCTACTTCTCTGGTCTGCTGGAAGGCAGACCAGAGAAGAAGACACCGGGAGGACGGACAGAAGCAGGGGAGGGGACCTCCATCCACCATCTTGGATGATAAGATCCCCGCGGCCCAGCGGGAAATACGATCATCCATTCCAAGTGCCGCAGCTGTTGTGATCAGTATTAAAGGGGTAATCCGGTGAAAACCTTTTTTTTTTTTTTTTTTTTTTTTTTAAATCAACTGGTGCCAGAAAGTTAAACAGATTTGTAAATTACTTCCACAGAGCGAACTACAATGCTCAGAAGAGAAGGAGCGCCATCGAGCTTTTGGAGAGAGAATTTGGTTGGAATAGAAGTCGGGGGCCATGTGAGTTTACAAAGTCCCCTGTGGGGCCAGAACAGTGGACCCCCCACATGTGAACCCATTTTGGAAACTACACCCCTCACAGAATTTTATAAGGGGTACAGTGAGCATTTACACCCCACTGACGTTTGACAGATCTTTGTAACACTGGGCTGTGCAAATGAAAAATTAAATTTTTTATTTTCACGGACCACTGTTCAAAAAATCTGTCAAGACACCTGCAGTGTGTAAATGCTCACTGTTACACTTATTATGTTGCGTGAGGGTTGTAGTTTCCAAAATGGGGTCACATGTGGGGGGGGGGTCCACTGTTCTGGCACCACAGGGGACTTTGTGAACACACATGGCCTTCAATTTCAGACACCTTCTCTCTCCAAAAGCCCAATGACTCTCCTTCTCTTCTGAGCATTGTAGTATGGGGTATGTTCTTACTCAAATTTTGAGTTTTTTTTTTTCCTATTCATCCTACATTTTTCATTTTCACAAGGGAAACACCAGCATGTTAGTGAAAATTTTTATTTTATTTTCACATCCAACTTTAACGAAAATTCTTCAAACACCTGTGTGGTGTTAAGGCTCACTATACCTGTTGTCACGTTCCGTGAGGGGTGTATTTTCCAAAGTGTGGTCACATGTGGGTATTTATTGTTTTGCGTTTGTCAGAACCGCTGTAAAATCAGCCACCCCTGTGCAATTCACCAATTAGGACCTCAAATGTACATGGTGCGCTCTCACTCCTGAGCCCTGTTGTGCGCCCAGAGTATTTTACGCCAACATATGGGGTATTTCCGTACTCAGGAGAAATTGCGTTACAAATTTTGGGGGTCTTTTTTTCCTTTTACCGCTTTTGAAAATAAAGTGTGCGGCAACACCAGCATGTTAGTGTAAAACATTTTTTACACTACCATGCAGGTGTAGCCCCCAACTTTACCTTTTCATAAGGGGTAAAAGGAGAAAAATACCCCCCCCCCCCCCACAAAAAATTTGTAACACAATTTCTCCAGAGTACGGAAATACCCCATATGTGGTCCTAAACTGTCGCCTTGAAATAGGACCACTTCCAAAGCGAGAGAGCGCCATGCGCATTTAAGGCCTAAAATTGGGGATTTGCATCCGCCACAAAAATACACTATGGCAGTGTTTCTCAAACAGGGTGTCTCCAGCTGTTGCAAAACTACCAGCATACCTTGACAGTCAGTGGCTGTCTGGCAATACTGGGAGTTGTTGCATTTCAACAGCTGAAGGCCCCATTTCGGAAACAGTGCCGTACAAGACGTTTTTTTATTTGGGGGAGGGGGGGGGGGGGTCTGTATATGTAGTGTTTTACTTTTTATTTTGTGCAGTGTTTTTGGGGTGCATTCACACGGGCGGGGGTTTACAGTGAGTTTCTCGCTGGGAGTTTGAGCTGCGGTGGAAAATTTGTCGCATCTCAAACTTGCAGCAGAAAACTCGCTGTAAACCCGCTCGTGGGAATGTACCCTGTACATTCACATGGGGGGGGGCAAACCTCCAGCTGTTGCTAAACTACAACTCCCAGCATGCACTGACAGACCATACATGCTGGGTGTTGTAGTTATGCAACAGCTGTAGGCACATTGGTTGCGAAACACTTTTGTTACTTAACTCAGTGTTTTGCAACCAGTGTGCCTCCAGCTGTTGCAAAACATGAACTCCCAGCATGTACAGTCTCTGTGCATGCTGTGAGTTGTGTTATTGCAACAGCTGGAGGCAAACTGGTTGTGAAACACTGAGTTAAGTAACAAAGTCTTAGTGTTTCACAACCAATGTGCCAGTCTGAATTGACCAGCGATTTGAGGCGATCGCCAACATGGGGCGGGCAGGGAGCGTTGGGGGTGTACGTCAGGATCCCCCCAGGGGTTTGCAAGGGGTGCCTGCTGATAGATATCACCTGACGCGCGGCAAGGACCGAAATTCCCATGGGCTTACATGTACGCCCTGTGTCCTTTAAGGGTTAAAGGAAATCTGTCAGCTGTAATTCATGTTCCAAATTTCTGACACTTGATGTAAATTATTTTATTCTCCGGTGTCAGAGGCTTTCCCAAGCCCCCGAAGTGCTTTAGGCTGCAATGCTTCTTCTCTCCTCATATGCCTGTCCCTGCTTGGTTTACAGTCAGGTTGAAACCAATTTGTATGCACAGCACAAGAAACAAAATTTGTATACAGTACTGGAAGCTGTACCCTATGGGACAGCTCTACAAGTCTATGGGAGGGGGCGCGGCGGTCGTCACGTCCTCTGCCATAGACTTGCATTAAGGGTACGGGCCGTGATGTCACGAGGGGCGGAGCCATGACGTCACGCTGCTCCGTCCCCTGTATCGCCCATCATTACGTACAGAGCGAACTCTCTCTGTGCAGCAATGATAGCGCAGTGCCGCAGCGGCGATCCAGGGGCTCCCCAGCAGCCGGACCGCGGTGATCTGACATTTTATCCCCTATCCTTTGGATAGGGGGTAAGATGTCTAGGGGAGGAGTACCCCTTTAAGTTGGGATGGAAGGAAAAGTGAGGAGATGTTCCAGCCCCTAGCACCTTAAGGGTACTTTCACACGTACAGGATCCTGCGCAGATTTGTTGCACAGGATTTTTTACTGCAGATTAGAAGCTGTGCCCAGTCATTTAGTTTACATTGAAATCTGCAGCAGAAAATCCTGCGCATCAAATCTGCGTACGTGTGAACGTACCCTAAAGGGTTACTCCACCCCTAGACAGCAGTGGGACCCCCGTGATCATTTTATCCCCTCTACTTTGGATAGGGGATAAGATGTCTAGGGTCCTTCAGAAGGGCACCAGAGAATTAGTTTTTTTAAATTTATTTATTTATTTATTTTTACTTTATAGTAGCCTATACAGTAGGGCTGCACAATTTGGGGAAAATGTGCGATTGTGGTTATGGAGGTAAAAATTGGGATATAATAAATGGTGAAATCTTCTCCAAAGTCCTCCAAATTAATATCGCCATTCCCCTCATTTCATAATATAAAATAAGGGGAATGGCTATGAGGGGAAACGACTATATGAAATGAGGGGGGGCGGCTATTTGAGGGGTTTGGGCTACATGAGAGGCAACAGCTGTTTCGGGGGCGGAGGGGGCTACATGAGGGGCAACGGCTGTATCGGGGGGGGGGGGGGGGCCTATATGAGGAGATTGGGCTATGTGAGGGGGGATGGCTATATAAAATGAGAGGGGATTGGGCTATATGATGGGAAAGGCTATATTAGGGGATTGTGCTGTATGAGGGGGGCGACTATATCAGGGGATTGGGCTATATGAGGCGGGGGTGGCCATATGAGGGGAATGGCTATAAGAGGGGAGATTGGGCTGTATGGGGATGGCTATATTAGAAAATTGGGCTATATTGGAGAGGCGGGGACGGCTATATGAAATTCATTCAGCCATTCCCCTCATAGTCCAATCCCCTCATAAAGACTTTCCCCTCATATAGCTTATTCCCCCTCCTACAGCCCAATCCCCTCCCATACATGATGACTCCTGGGGAGATGGGAAGCTGGCGACCCATTCCACCCCAGGAGCCTGTGCCGCCGCCGGAAGCCAACAGAACAGGTAATCGCAAGATTTACTCAAAAGCCAAGTCGACAAATTGCAGGCTGCAATAACCACGATTAGATTCCGATTGAGATATATCATTCAGGCCTAGTATATAGATATATAAAAGGTACCATGGGTCTGCTTGCCCTAACAGCTATCCAACAGTGTCAGCAGTTTGGAACATGAATTACAGCTGACAGATTCCATATAATGTGCTGCAGAAATGTAATATGACCTGTGACTTAATCTGTAAGAAGGAAATAAAAATCCACAATAGAACTTTGCTGAGGATTACCTGCAAAATCGCAGGTGTTTTTTCTTTTAATAACTTTACCGTTCAGAAAGTGACACACGGGCCCTGATTGTGGAACAATATATGTATTGTGCTACAATGTTGATATAGGCTTTCAGTCAATAGAGGTTGCAGAAGTGCGGAGATCAAACAGACTGGAGGTTTGGAGATTAGTCAGATCTTGGCTACCAATTCACTCCCAAGATGGTTAAAAATGCACCTGAGCGAAAAGGTTGCGGGCCAATGGCTACTTAGGGTGGCTTTGATTGGGATCCTTCTCTAGTACTCTGCAGCTTGAAGGTTGCACAGGAGCTCAATGAGCGCTCGGCTGTATGTCTCATTCTGCTCAGTGTAAGGCCTGTTTCAGCTGAGCATAATAAGGATCAGAGCAGAATTTACAATACAATGCAGCCGTAATGGCCAGGATTTATCAAACTTTGTGAGAGAAAAAGTGGAAAGGTTTTCCACAGCAACCAATCACAGCTCAGCTAATGAGCTCTGGTAAAGTGAAAGCTGAGCTGTGATTGGTTGTTATGGGAAATCACTCCACTTTTTCTCTCACACAGGTTGATAAATCTGGGCCATTATGTTTGTCAGAACCTGGACTTGGCGTAACCTTGTCTGCGAATCTTTTAGTTTTGGAAACCGAAACCGCTACTACAAGGGTACCATTTGTTTTATTGCACTATATAAGGATGCCTGAAGCTCTGAGCATGATGGTCCCTTTACCCCGAGTTCAGCACTTGGCAATGTTTGCAAGTTCCCTAGAAAAGGAGTGAAGTAGCAGTTGCACATGTAAGCTAACGCTCCGTTCACTCAGAGAGTACCACTGTTCTTGTGATTGGTGGGGGCTTAAGTGGTTGGACCTTCCCCACAGATCAGCTGGTAACTCTTAATCTTGGGATAACCCCTTAAATGCAATAGTACGTGAGTGCTAGTACAATACAATAGTACGTGAGTGCTAGTACAATGCAATAGTACGTGAGTGCTAGTACAATACAGTTGTGAGTTAGTCATTTTTACATACATAATGTTGTATCATCATTTATCTGTTGCTGTGGTGTTTTGTGTCCATATGCAGCCCTTATGTTACCCTATGGTATGTTGTGAACTCTATCTCCCCCTCCTTCCTTTTACATTCCTACCAGCCTCCCATGACCTAATAGTTGCCTGATGCTTTTTCATCTCTGAGTATTTCCGCTTCACATCCAAAATATCCTCCCCTCTCCCTCTGTCCATCTGCCACATATTATTAAGAAACATATGTAGATAACACACGGAGTGTTCTTCTCCTCCCTTCCCTTACTAAGGTTGGTTGTAGCTTTCTTAGGCTGGGTTCACACCACGTTTTGTTAAATACGGCTCCCGTATACGGCTGGGAGGAGGGGTGGGCGGGGCTTAATCGCGGCGCCCGCACTCAGCCGTATTCGGGAACTGTATTTAATGTATGTCTAATGTATGGCCGAAAACTAAGCCGACCGGAGGCTGCAGTTCACTCCGGTCGGCTCATAGACATAAATTTAAATACGGTTCCTGAGTGCGGGCGCCGCGATTAAGCCCCGCCCCCTCCTCCCAGCCGTATACGGGAGCCATATTTAACAAAACGTGGTGTGAACCCAGCCTTACAGGTTCTTTCATGTTTAAGGTTTTCGTGCTTGTCTGCCTAGGAGACTATCTGGTAGTGGTACATCTCGGCCTATATACTTCACATAATAAAATATATTAATTTGTGAGTTTGCAGTACAGTGATCCCTCAACTTACAATGGTCTCAACATACAATGGTTTCAACATACAATGGTCTTTTCTGGACCATCAGAAGTTGAAACCAGACTCAACATTCAATGTACAGACAGTCCAGATCTGTGATACCTGTCAATGGCTGGAAGAATCGGCCAATCAGAATGGGCATTCACTGGTAAAACCCCCTGTATTACTGAAGCGTATGCACTGACTGGTGTCTGGTAGCGCCCCCTACAGTACAGGGGGGTATTACATGTTCTGTACACTTTACCTGTACCAGGGTTACCTGCTCCTTTGGACACCAGGTGAGGGTGACTCTATTACTTTTTAGGACACTGTGTACTGTACAGGACCCTGAAGAAGCTCCTGTCTAGAGATGAGCGAACTTACAGTAAATTCGATTCGTCACGAACTTCTCGGCTCGGCAGTTGATGACTTTTCCTGCATAAATTAGTTCAGCTTTCAGGTGCTACCGTGGGCTGGAAAAGGTGGATACAGTCCTAGGAGACTCTTTCCTAGGACTGTATCCACCTTTTCCAGCCCACCGGAGCACCTGAAGGCTGAACTAATTTATGCAGGATAAGTCATCAACTGCCGAGCCGAGAAGTTTGTGACAAATCAAATTTACTGTAAGTTCGCTCATCTCTAAACCTATTACCTACATTTTACTGCATTTCTTCTACCAGGTATTTTACTTGCAATAATTAGCAAATTAGTATTCACCCATTTAGTAGTAACCTGCAACTATTTGTACAGTTACCTAAAATATCATATTCATGTTTCAGAATACAGTGGTCCCTCAACATAGGATGGTAATCCCTTCCAAATGGACCATCGTTTGTTGAAACTATCGTATGTTGAGGGATCCGTGCAATGTAAAGTATAGGACAGTGGTCTACAACCTGCGGACCTCCAGATGTTGCAAAACTACAACTCCCAGCATGCCCGGACAGCCAACGGCTGTCCGGGCATGCTGGGAGTTGTAGTTTGGCAACATCTGGAGGTCCGCAGGTTGAAGACCACTGGTATTGGAGGTTATACTCACCTGTCCCCGCAGCTCCAGACCATCACCGCTGCCCTGGATTTCGCCTTCCATCGCTGTCGCCGCGTCCCCGGGGTGTCCCAGATGCTCCGGCAAGGCCTCTGCTTCCCCGGCATCCTCGCTCTCCGTCGCCGCCATCACGTCGCTACGCACGCCGCTCCTATTGTATGACGGGACGGCGTGTGCAGCGACATGATGACGACGATGGAGAGCGCCAACGATGCAGGGGATCCCGAAGAGGACGCGCCGGAGCCCCGAGGACAGGTAAGTGATCATCAGCGGACCACACGGGGCACCGTAAACGGCTATCCGGGGGCAGCTGAAGCAGTCTGCGCTGCTGGATAGACCTTTATGCGATGGCCCCGACATACAAAAGAATCGTATGTTGATGCTGCCTCTGAGAGACCATCGTATGTTAAAATGATCACATGTCGGGACCATCATAGGCGGGGGAGGGGTCACTGTACTATCCATATTGCTACTACATACTGAAGCACTACTAGTTGGAAGGTAGGCCATTGTTTCTTTTGCGCTCTCTGTCATTTTGTATTGCCGTCTTTCCCAGCGCGTACTCCAATTTTATTTATATTTTATTACTCCTTTTTTGTGCGCCTTACAGGGAAGCGTACTGGAGTGACGCAGCAGGGTCTATAGCCCACACTATCCTCCAGCGCGGGTGATATATCGATTTAAAAAAAAAAAAAATATTTATTGGTAATCCTAAAACACCATGGTTTCTCTTCTAGTATACTATTGTTCTTTGTGATTGGCGCACTACTGGCAAACACCGGAGACCTGTTTTCTAATCATTAGACATAGGCCAATCGGTGGATGGTCTAATGAACAGTACATGAAGGTATTTGCATCCACATTATACAGATGACAAATACGCTCTTGTTTTGTGTCTTTTGATTTATTTTTATTTTGTCTTGCAGATCCTGTACAAATCCTTGAGAAACTAAATTGTGGCATGCGCCAAATCCTACTGTATTGTTTAGAGTTGTCACATAACACTGTGAAAACCAAAGTGCAGGACATTAGTTTACTTCCATTCTGCTAAGTTGAAAGGGTTAAAACCAGGGGCTATTGTAATGAAAAGGTATATAGCTTTTTCTATACCTTTTCAACCCACACTACCACTCTCTAGATCTCTGCTTGCTGTTAATGAACTGGAAGATTATTTTTATTTTTTTTATTAAAGAATTTTTTTTGCATTAAATATATATATTTTTTTTAAGAAGCTATTCTGACCAATCGCGTTTTGGTGCCAGAAAGGTTTGTTGCAATGAACAGATATTTGTGCTGTTGTGTTTAGTATCCAGATGACTGTCGGGGCTGCATATATTGTATTAAACCAAGATCTTGAAATAAAGAACTTACAAACTATAGTAGAAAATAGCATACTGTTTAATTGTGTTCATTCTACAATCACTGGGCCTTTTGCTTTTTAAAGGGGTACTCCCGTGGAAAACTTTATTTATTTTTTATTTATTTTTTAAATCAACTGGTGCCAGAAAGTTCAACAGATTTGTAAATCACTTCTATTAAAAAATCTTAATCCTTCCAGTACTTTTTAGGGGCTGTATACTAGAGAAATCCAAAAAAAGAAATGCATTTCCTCTGATGTCATGACCACAGTGCTCTCTGCTGACCTCTGCTGTCCATTTTAGGAACTGTCCAGAGCAGCATGTTTGCTATGGGGATTTTTTTCCTGCTATGGACAGTTCATGAAATGGACAGCAGAGGTCAGCAGAGAGCACTGTGGTCATGACATCAGAAGAAATGCATTTCTTTTTTCGATTTCTCTTTAGTATACAGCACCTAAAAAGTACTGGAAGGATTAAGATTTTTTTAATAGAAGTGATTTACAAATCTGTTTAACCCTTTAAGGACCGGGGTTTTTTCCGTTTTTGCATTTTCGTTTTTTGCTCCTTGCCTTTAAAAAATCCTAACTCTTTCAATTTTGCACCTAAAAATCCATATGATGGCTTATTTTTTGCGCCACCAATTCTACTTTGTAATGACGTCAGTCATTTTGCCCAAAAATCTACGGTGAAACGGAAAAAAAAATCATTGTGCGACAAAATTGAAAAAAAAAACCCGACGTTTTGTAACTTTTGGGGGCTTCTGTTTCTACGTAGTACATTTTTCGGTAAAAATGACACCTTATCTTTATTCTGTAGGTCCATACGGTTAAAATGATTCCCTACTTATATAGGTTTGATTTTGTCGTACTTCTGGAAAAAATCATAACTACAAGCAGGAAAATTAATATGTTTAAAATTGTCATCTTCTGACCCCTATAACTTTTTTGTATTTTTCCGTGTATGGGGCTGTATGAGGGCACATTTTTTTGCGCCGTGATCTGAAGTTTTTAACGGTACCATTTTTGCATTGATAGGACTTATTGATTGCTTTTTATTCATTTTTAAATTATATAAAAAGTGACCAAAAATGCACTTTTTTGGACTTTTGAATTTTTTTGCGCGCACGCCATTGACCGAGCGGTTTAATTAATGATATATTTTTATAATTCGGACATTTCCGCACGCGGTGATACCATATATGTTTATTTTTATTTACACTGTGTTTTTTTTTTATGGGAAAAGGGGGGTGATTCAAACTTTTAATAGGGGAGGAGTTAAATGATCTTTATTCACTTTTTTTTTTCACTTTTTTTTGCAGTGTTATAGCTCCCATAGGGACCTATAACACTGCACACACTGATCTTCATCATTGTTCACTGGTTTCTCATAGGAAACCAGTGATCGACGATTCTGCCGCATGACTGCTCATGCCTGGATCTCAGGCACTGAGCAGTCATTCGGCGATCGGACAGCGAGGAGGCAGGTAGGGGCCCTCCCGCTGTCCTGTAAGCTGTTCGGGATGCCGCAATTTCGCCGCGGCTATCCCGAACAGCCCACTAGTTAACCGGCAGCTTTCACTTTCTGTTTTAAAGGGTTAATAGCGCGCGGAGCTGCGCACTATTAGCGGCGGGTCCCAGCTTCACTATGACGCCGGGTCCGCCGTGATATGATGCGGGGTTACCGTGTAACCCCGCATTATATCAGGAGAGCAGGACCAAGGACGTACCGGTATGTTCTTGGTCCTTAAGGGGTTAACTTTCTGGCACCAGTTGATTTAAAAAAAAGTTTTCCATGGGAGTACCCCTTTGATTACACCGGAGCCAAAACTTTTAAAGCAAAGTTGCATTTCCGATCCCTGAACAAGAGGAAGCATTACGAGACTGTAGAGCCCTGTAATGATGTATAACTAGACCAAATATATATAATGTACAGGCCTATCGCATGCTGAAGGAGTCATCCATTCATTTAATGAATGGATCCGGGAATACATATTGGGCTGGAATGAAATGAGTATATAGCAGGCCCCTATCGTGTGCAGCCCCTTCTCAATATAAAGCTTACCTCTGTTCTTCTAGGGGAAGCGGAAGCACAATCTGCAGGATATTTAATTCTACACAGCAGGGAGGGGGATGAAAATTAGCGAGTGGCCCTGGAGGTAACGCTGTCCTTGTTTGGAGTTGGACATTTCTATAAAGCTTTTATTGTTTGGCGACACTCCTGGAAAGATATGCTGCAGTCTGGCTCGTGACCACATGAGCAGACCCCATTAATCCCTCTTACATTCCTTAGACCATGACCTGTGTATGTGGTGTGATCAGGGTAGAGCGGGGAGATGACTCTGTTAGTCACATTCCAGAGTTTACTCTAAAAGACTTCTAGATTATTTTTCTTTATGTACAGGGCAGGTAGAAGTAAGTGCCTGTAAATCTCCCTTTGCCACTAAGCTGCTGCAGTGACCAATATTGGAGACAACTCTTATTCGAGCTGTTTAATGTCTTAGATGCCGCAGTCAGCTGGGTTTGATATTTTTGGCTGATAGATGCAGAAAATTTTAGGAAAGAATATTCACAATGATTTTTTTTCCCCTTCACCTATTATCACTAATCGTGTATCACATATGGCATATATATAGACTATGATGTGTACGGCTGTGTTTGTGAAACAATGATTGAACCTACCGTATTTTTTGCCATATAAGACGCTCCGGCACATAAGGCGCACCCAATTTTAAAGGGTGAAAATCTAGAAAAAAAGATTCTGAACCAAATACAATGTAAAATATAGGACAGTGATCTTCAACCTGCGGACCTCCAGATGTTGCAAAACTACAACTCCTGGCATGCCCGGACAGCCGTTGGCTGTCCGGGCATGTTGAGAGTTGTAGTTTTGCAACATCTGGAGGTCCGCAGGTTGAAGACCACTGGTATAGGAGGTGGTAATCATGTGTCCCCGCCTCTCCGGACCCGTCACCGCTCGTCACAGCTGCCCTGGATGTCGCCGTGTCCCCGTCGCTCCTGAACGTCTCTGCTGCCCGATATCCTCGCTCTCTGTCGCCGCCATCACGTCGCTACGCACGCCGCTCCTATTGGATGACGGGACTGCGTGCGCGACGTGATGACAACGGAGAGCGCCGGCCATGCAGGGGATCCCGGCACGGAGCAGACACCGAGGAGGCAGGTAAGGTACCGCCTGGTGTACTGTAAGTTTTTCGGGCCGCCGCGATTTCACCGCGGCGGGCCCAAACAGCCTGACTGAGCAGCCGGGTTAGTGTCACTTTCGCTTCCGACGCGGCGGTCGGCTTTGATCGCCGCTTCTGACGGGTTAATACAGGGCATCACCACAATCGGTGATGTCCTGTATTAGCCCGTTGATGGCCGCAGGGACCGCCGCGGTATTTTCCGTATAAGACGCACCAACTTTCCCCCCCCAGTTTTGGGGAAGAAGTGCGTCTTATATGGCGAAAAATACGGGTACTTTCATCTAATGTTCACGCAGAACGAATACACAACACATTAGAGAAGCAGAAAAGTGGATGGAAGTTGTAGAGCTCTTGCCCATATACTGCATAGAAAATCTGCAGAAAATACACACTGAAGTTGAGTTTTTCTTTTTTTTAAAGCATTTATGTATTAATGCTGATCCTCATCTGTTCCCATTGTTTACTGTACGTTACCTAGGTTACCGACCACCGCTTTAACGCTTTACTGTTGTAATGGATGGTCGAAAATTGTTTTCTACCGGAGTACCCCTTGTCTGATCACGCAGGTTCTGGACATTGGGACCACCTGCGATCTCCAGAACTGTCTTTTACCTCGGAGTGCTCCAGCCCCCACCTTTTGAGATGTACTAGCCTCGGCAGTGATAGGCCACTCAGCCAGTCACCAGCTAGAGCAGTATTCCACCTCAGCCGGCGATTGGCTGAGTGGGCCTTCACTGCCGATATCAGTTTGTCTTGGATGGTGGGAGCCGGAGCACTCAGAGGTTAGGCTGGGTTCACACCACGTTTTTGCAGTACAGTTCCGATATCAGGTTTTTGGTAAAAAATTGATTCCTCAAAACCTGACTAAACTGTATCAAAACGTGGTGTTCAAATTTTAATCCGTATACGGAATTTCCTAACCGGAAAAATGATGTCCGGTTGCATCCGTATTTTTACGAAAAAAAGTATACTTTTTAACTTTTCATTCCATTGTGAATAAAGTTTCACTTATTTGAATTTACATTCCAAGGAATTCCAGTGCAACGTCAAAAACCGGATGGTGAAAACTGGATGGAACCATAAGCACATACGGTTCTGTACAGTTCCCATTGACTCCCATGTAAAAAAAAAAACAAAAAAAAAAAAACATATATGTTTCAATACGGTTTTTCACCCGGACCTGTGATAGGCTACAAATTTGGGTACGGGAAAAAAACCTGACAAAACCGTACAAGATGCAAAACGGACACAACCTGATGCATTGTTTGGCGTACGGTTTTCAATACGGATCCGTATGGTTTTCAAATTGAAAACGCATACGGGAACTGTATTGCAGAAACGTGGTGTGTACCAAGCCAGAGACAGGCCCCATTCTGGAGATCATGGGGGTTCCCAGTTGTTGGACCTCTCGTGATCAGATACTTATCTCTATCCTGTCAATAGGGGCTAAGTGTCATTAACAGGATGATAGCCCTTTTAACCATAGGCTATGTGTCTTAGTGTTGTCCGTAAATATTATGGACGTAAAAAGGATCCAGCTGTGCCTGATACAGGAAATCATTATGTGCTGTCTTGGGAAAGCGGAGGAGCTAAGGACAATTCCACACTGGCAATGAAAGTACTACAACATTTCCTAGCATGGGTAAATCAAGCTAAAACATGCTGCAGCTACTACAGTTTGTGATAACTCTATATAAGTAAGTTATATATCGTGGGGTGAAAAAAAAAATCTAACTGCTTGTGATCAGTCAGGGTGTGAACACCAGAGCATGAAGAAGTGCTGGTTAAACTCCTCTCTCCCTGTCATACTGTTTACTGCAAGGTTCACACGGTGGAATGTCTGCACTGGAAATTTCCGCATGGATATTCCACAGACAGACGTCCTCATAGACAGCAATGCATTTCCAAGCAGAATCCGCAAAAACATTAAACAGGTTCAATGTTTTTGTAGGCGCCAGAATCAGGATTTCCACAGTAGATGTTGCTGTTGCAGAAATTCTGCTGTGTGAACAGAGAAGCAGAATCCCATTGAAATCAATGGGACTCTGCTGCTGTGGAATATTCATGCGGAATTCCTCACAGGCATTCTTCCATGTGAACATATCCTATGGCTGGCTCCACATGGCAGAATGTATGAATATACTACACGGACATTCTGCAGCAGCAGAGTCCCATTGAATTCAATGGGATTCTGCAGCTTTGTTCACATGACAAAATTTCCACAGTAACATCTGCAGCCGTAATCCTTATTCTGTTGTCTGCAAAAACATTGAACATTGTCTAAGAGACGGCACATTTCTCCGCTGTCTGTGGACAAAGATTTTTCTTGCTAACATCCCACAGTGTGGCATTTTGGTGGGTGTTTTTGCAGGAAAAAAGAAAAGTGGAAATTTAGCCTAAACTATATTTCGTTTTGGGTATGTTCACACTATGGATAATGAAAGGAATCTCCGCTCGCATAATTCCGCGAGCGGAGATTCCATTCTGGCGACCGCCGCCGCCATACTTCGGCGGTAGGTTCGCGCGGCACTGCGCCGTCACCAATGACTGCTATGCAGTGTCCGCTGACTTCCGCACAAAGAATGAACATGTTCTTTCTTTGCGCGGAACAATTTCAGCGGCGGAATTGTCTGCCGCTGAAATTCCGCAGTGTGAATAGGTCTCTCGGAAGACCCATTCACACTGATGTTTATGTTCACAGCACGTAATTCTCAAGGAATTCTGCGGGAATTGCGTAGTGTGAACATACCCTTATTCTTGTTGCTGCATCCAGGCCAGGGATAGGTCTGCATCACTACTCTTGAGATCTCTTTTGACACCCTAAATGTAACCATGGCAACTAGAATAAAACCACTTGTTACACTACCACCTACATTCAGAGAACAATTCAATATAAGAACTAGGGATCGACCGATTATCGGTTTGGCCGATATTATCGGCCGATATTCACGATTTTGGACGTTATCGGTATCGGCAATTACCTTGCCGATATTCCGATAATGCCCCCACCACCTTACCGCGCCGCTACCGCACCACGCCGCACCATCCACCACCTCGCCGCACCCCCCACCGCCCAGAGACCGCCACCGCCGCTGCCCCATTGCCTCCCCCATTCCCGGTTTTATAATTACCTTTTCCCGGGGCCCTGGGTACGAGGTTACTACTGGCTCCTGTGCGTCCTGTGTTATGCTGTGCAGTGACATGTGACGTCACTGCACAGCTCAAGGGGATGCGCAGGAGCCAGAAGTAGTGCAGACCCTGGGAACAGGTAATTATAAAACCGGGGATGGGGGAGGCAATGGGGCAGCGTTTGTGGTGGTCTCTGGCCGGCGCGGTGGGTGGATGCGGTCGCGGTGATAGGACTCAGGAGTCAGGACCCCAGGACACCGCAAAAGCCGCCGCAGTTCATTGATTTAAAGCGCCCGCTTTAAATCAATGATTTGCAGCGGTGTTGCCGGGGAGGATAAATAGCCGTTAACTTATACCAGAATATAGGTATAAGTTATCGGCTATCGGCACTAACCTCCACAGCATATCGGTATCGGCCCTAAAAAAAAACCGATATCGGACAATCCCTAATAAGAAGCAGGATTACCATTATTTATCTTATTTCTGATTAAGCATATGTATTCCTGTGTAGTGTTGGAACCCCCTCTACGGAGCAGCTAGGGATGTATCGCACAGGGATTTTCCATGTTGACAAATATGTTTTCTTTTGAACAATAGAAGCCCATGTTACCACCATCCCCCCAAAAATGATATAACCTGCATTATTACGTGTACACAATTTAAACAGAAAAGATCCAAAAGTCCTCTCCCACTCCGCACTGCCTTCACCTTGCCATCCATCTACCGGGTTTCTAAGCTATTTTTTTTATCTGGCGGAGGGACACGTTCCCCATTTTCTCTGGCAGCTCCGACTAGATGGAATAGTTCTGTGTATAAATGTGTGTCGCCGTCTCTTTTACTTGTTGCCAGAGATGCGGACTGTAGATCTCCAGTAGTGTTATCTGCCAGGTAAAGTCCTCTGTAAGGGGGCATTGACACCCCAATTTCTTCATATGGATGCTGATGGCAACCTTTTTAAACCGCTCGCTGCCCCATCTCATATAGTTAGATAGTGATTCTGGACGGCTCAGTATATTTTGACTGTTGGTCAGAAACCATTTGGTTATTAAATATTTAGTATAAATATGAGTCTAAATAGTTGACAATAAGAAAATCCAGCATTTCCCTTCAATTTTTCTTCAAGCTATAAATCCTCTAGTAATTTTATGAATTCTGGACTAGACCCAATTTTAATATGTGCAGAACTTTTTTTGGCCAGATATTTGCAGTTGTCAGCATAGATTGCAAGTTGGTAAAAGGGGAGATTTCTACCAATACTTCATGTACCTGTAATAGGGGAAAATTATATATAAAATGGTAATGAATGAATACAATTAACCTGAATGCAGCTCATACATATATCAGACTGCAGACTCGCCATGGTACAGTGCACTGTAACTAATAAAGTGTAGCCAAGTTGTGTCTGCTCTCAGAGAGGACAGCTAGTGCCAGATTCTCCTAAATAGGTTTGCTCTTAGCTCAACCCTTGTTGATATGCCCTGTACCCTGGCTTATCCTAAGGACCCATCTATTAGCCAAAGTAGAAAGCCACTGTACAACATAGCTCAAGCTCTGCAGGGACTGATTTTATGTATTTTCATATCTATCTATTTATATATATATATATATATATATATATATATATATATATATATATATATACACACACACACACAATGTTTGTGTGTGTGTGTGTATATGTCCTGGGGGTAAAAAAAAGTGTAGGAACTTGCCAAAGAATTTATTTCACTTAAGGGCTTCTGCTAACAGGAACAGTGTTCCTGCTGTAGAAAAAGTGCAGGAACTCAGTTCCTATGTGTTCCTGCAGGATTTGAGCCGTGTGTGTGTGTGTGTGTGTGTGTATATTTATATATCTATATAGTAGACAAAAAAAATGGATTGCAGCTGTACACATTGGTCAAAAAATTTAGGCTCTTAGCACACTTTTTGATCAAAACTTGTTCCCCCCCCCCCCCCCCCCCCCATCCACCACGCGGAGGTGGCCTCATTTAAGATGGGACCCTAACACAAATTCTGAGCCTAACACTCAAATATCCACTCACCTCTTCTGGGCACATAGCCCCTGACTGGGTGACATGCTGGGTCCATTAACAATTTAAAACACCACCTGTGAAAAAGGGGGAGGGGTGCACAGTTAAAGAGGTGCCATTCCCCCTGAGTTGTACAAACAAGCAAAAAGAAAATTAGCCAACACAACAACCTAATCCACGGGTGCACGCTGCTGTGTGTATTAGGTTGTTGTGCTGGCTATTTTTCTTTTTGCTTGTTCGTACAACTCGGGGGGAATGGCACCTCTTTAGCTGTGCACCCCTCCCCCTTTTTCACAGGAGGTGTTTTAAATTGTTAATGGACCCAGCATGTCACCCAGTCAGGGGCTATATGCCCAGCAGAGGTGAGTGGATATGAGTGTTAGGCTCAGAATTTGTGTTAGGGTCCCATCCTAAATGAGGCCACCTCCGTGTGGTGGATGGGAGGGGGACACGTTTTCTGATCAAAAAGTGCGCTTTGATCCTCAATATTTTGACCAATGTGTGCTGCTGCAATCCTCTTTTTTTTTTTTTTTGTATACTATGTATTTGCCACAGCAGCGTGCACCCGTGTATTAGGTGGTTGTGCTGGCTATTTTTCTTTTTGCATATATATTTTATATATATATATACACACCAGGGGCGTAGCTAGAATCACGGGGCCGTGGTGCAAAAAATTGCCCTTGGCCCCCTACCACCTAACGACCCTCTTCCCCAATCCCGGACGACCCCTTACTTGGCTGCACAAAGATATCAGTGACTACAGTCAGGGGAATACACAACAATATAAGTGACTAACAGGCAGGGCCAAACAGACAAAACAGGCATTTAAGAATAAGCAGCCCATTTTTCTGGAGGGGGTCCAACTGCTGGGACCCCCACCAATCACCCAATCAGCTGTTGTAAAGCAATAACTCCCATCATGTCTGTAGAGCCTCAGGCATTATAGGAGTTGTAGTTTTTCAATAGCTGGAGAGCCACAGATTAGGGTACAACATCACCCATCATCACTGCGGAACTTACAAGTGACTCCAGTTCTGATGGGACAGTCAGGAGAAAACACAATGATATCAGTGACCTGAGTGACGTCTTCTGTTATCTTTTCTTCTTCATCTGGTCCAGACGTCAAGACGTCTCCCAGCTCCATCTTCTCAACAGAGTCCGACACCCGGACATCATAGGTTCTCACTTTGTCAGTAGATCCTCATCCTCTGTATGAAGACAATAATTATTATTCTGCTAAATACTGCACCCCCTCAATATAAATCTACCATCCACTGTACCTCTTGCATATAATACTGCCACCTACTTAATCCCCTGAATATAAAACTACCACCCACTGTACCTTTTAAATATAAGGCTGCATTCACACCACGTTTTGTACATACGGGTGCCGGATCCGGCGGGGGGAGGGGCAAACCAGGCACACCCGTACCCCAGCCGGATCAGCCCATGACTCCATTTACTTTTAATGAGCCTACCGGAGTCAAACGGTGACTCCGGTCGGCTCAGTTTTGACCCGTATGCGGTTTTGTGACCGGACCTAAAACCGTAGTATACTACGGTTTTAGGCCCAGTCCAAAACCACATACGGGTCAAAACTGAGCCGACCGGAGTCACCGTTTGACTCCGGTCGGCTCATTAAAGTAAATGGAGTCACAGGCTGATCCGGCTGGGGTTTGGGAGTGCCTGGTTTGCCCCTCCCCCCGCCGGATTCAGCACCCATATGTACAAAACGTCGTGTGAATGCAGCCTAATACTGCCACACACTGTGCCCCTAAATATAAACCCTCAAAAATAACCATGCTAAACGCTGTACCCTCCCACACATCATACATGCATCTTGCTTACACATATCTATCATTCATATACACATCATTATACATACATCGTACATACACACGCCACCTCTGGACCCCCCCAAACACATGCATTATACATACATACATCATTCATACACACGCCACCACCGGACCCCCCCCAAACACATGCATTATACATACACACAAATCATTCATACACATACATCATACATAAATACACCCGCCGCCTCCAGATCCCTCTGCATAATCCATCTCCACACATCATACATATACATCTTGCTTACACACATCATTCATACATCATACATACAGTACATACACACACATCATTCATACACACGCCACCTCTGGGCCCCCCACACATGTATATACATACACATACACATCATACATACACATGCATCATACATAAACACATATCATACATACACCTGCTGCCTCCAGATCCCCCAACATAATACATGTCCACACATCATACATATATCCTTCTAGCTTACACACATCATACATAAATCTTGCTTACACAAGATCTATCATTCATACATCATACATACACACACATCATTCAAACACACGCTGCCTCCAGACCCCAAACCCCCCCATGCATATATACATCGCGCTTACACCTACATACATATACACACACACAACATACATACACAAACGCAATAATACAAACACACAAGATACATGTACTCACACATAACCCCCCCCCCCCTCTCGGTCCTCGGCCTCCTCACCTGCATATGCCGTGAGTTCAGGGTGATTCGATCCCGGGAATCCAGCATCGGAGACAGCAGGCCGCACGGAAGCTTTAGTGCCCTGGCCAAAGCAGAGTCCCGTGCTACAGTGCGGCCCAGGGGTGCGGGAGGTTGGGCCAGGGGTGCTGGAGGTTGGGGTTGGCGTTCCGTGTTTTTATGGGTCTTAGTTCGGAGGGGGGGGGGGGCACTGCTGGGGGCCCCTACATAGACGGAAGGCAACCCTCCCCCCCCCCCCCCCGCCGGCCACCAGGAATATGTTGCCGCGGATGTTGGGATCAGAGGCAGATAGTGAGCACTGGCTCCCATCTGCTTGCCAGCCTCCACGTCTTCCTCGGCGCCAGGAGCAAGAAGACGTTCGTGCCTGCGCGGCGCACGTTTGCCTCCAGCAGCCAATCCGCTGCGGCAGGAGGAGGGGTAAAAGCGGCCGCAAACTTAAAGAAAAAAGCTTTTAAACATTGCATTGAAGCAGACAGCCCACTGGACGGCCCGGCGTGCCCGATGTCCAGCCAGGCCCTGGCTGCAGCATAGTATAGTTAAGTGGCAGGGGACCTCTATAGCTACACCACTGATACACACCATGACCATGTGATAGTAGTAAGACTGCATGGATGCCTGAAGTCTTGTCAGGGTTTTAATGAATGAATTGGTCAGAGTACATATTTGTTATTTGAATATCATTGTTATTTTACTATAATTACCTTAACTTACATCCATTTATATCTTACATTTAATAAACATTGGTTAGTTCAATATTGAAAAAAAAGAACTTTTGACGACACATATATCTTTATGAACATCCCCTGCTTCGTGTACTATTTTTACATTGTTTATTTGTTATACAGTCCATCAGTATTTTGGTGTTAATGTTTCAATCACCATTTTTGCACTTAATATGTATTATGTTACTTCCATTCTGTGTATGATCTTTTTGGTTGTCTGAAGAGGCTTACAAGCATGCGATGTTTAAGAGTTAAATGTTTCTTTAAATTCTAGTGGTGGAGTAGACTTTACCTCCCATCATTTCCTCTCAGCTGATCACAGCCAGTCTCAGTTTGTGTCCCTGTCTGAGCTTGTGGTCTAGGCAAGAGCTCCCTTATGTCCAAAAATGGAAATGTTCATTTTTTTTTTATTCCTGTTAAGCTTAAGGGGACGGAGTTTAGGAGGAGTTCTCTTTGAATTACAAAGCCAAAGGAATCCTGCATTAGATCACTCTCTGGAATCCAGAACGCAGCGATGATGTACTGTTAGTCATAATTTTAAACCATTTGTTTCATTCATTCTTACTCTGCTGCTGAGAATCTCCAAATGTGGCAGTCCTTATGTACTCACCAGGTCTCTGCATAAGGCTGGCTAAACGTCACATTTTTTTTCAACAAAATAGTTTTTATACAAGAAACAGGAAATTTTTAAGATCAGCTATTTATATATATTTTTTTTCCAACTCCATTGTATCAGGGGTGTAACTTGAGTCCTGTGGGCCCCAGGGCCAATTCTAGACATGCCCGCCCCCCCCCCCCCCCCCCACTAACTCTGTTACTGACCATATCATTCATACTGAGACCAAATAGTTTCCAAATTATGGCGGTTTTACAGTATTTAACAGTTTTTTTTTTTCACTCATTCCGAATGAATTACATACTTTTTTATAAATTCGCATGAATTGCAACACATAGAATGATTGCCATAGAAAGTAAAAAGAACCCAAAATATTCTTCACCTACATAAATGATAAGAAACCTCAAGGATAAAGTCAAATCTGCTGCAGTTCTCACCTGTTTAACGCAACAAGAAGCGCCGTGCCGTTTTAACCCCTTAACGACCAAGGACATGTATATATGTTCTTGTGCCGTTAACGGTGTATGGCGCGGGCTCCCAACTTGAGCCCGCTCCATACCGGACGGCCCTTAGCTGATTCTTTTAGCTGAGGGACAGCGTTGACAGCCGATGTGTGACACACGGCTGGCTATTAACCCTTTAGATCGCCACTGACAGCGGCGTCTAAAGGAAGCTGTTAACACTCCCTACTACTGCTGAGGGCTTATCTATCCTCCGGCGCTGGTCCCAGCTCTGAGAATGATAAAGCCTGGCACACAGATAAATGTAGTTCGGTGGAATTAGATTGATCTGTATGAGGAAAACTGTATGGAGGTTTTGATCTGTATGGAGGTTATGGGTGTGTCTGCTCATGCTTCCTTGTCCACGAGTCATCCCTTGTCCATGACTCATGGACAAGCCTGATGCTGCTGCAGGACTAATTAGTGTCCCAGTAGGTATGGAGACCCTTAGTGGTGGGGTTTTCAGTCGTGTTCTTTATTAAGTATTAAAAAAAAATACTATCCATTTAAAGCCCACAAATCACTGGGCCCAGGTGAAATCTACCCCAGAGTTTTACAGGAATTAATTACCCTTCTAGACAGACCCTTTTTTCCTTATATTTAAAGATTCTATAATGTCAGCGATTGTATCTGGACTCTTCGAAAGCATTTGATACCATGCCACACAAAAGGTTAGAAGATGGTTCAGAAGATGACAATTTTAAATATACTAATTTTGGTGCATGTAGTTATCTCATTTATATAGGTTTTATTTTGTTACTTTAAAAAAAATTATATCATTGTAACCGTATGGACCTACAGAATAAAGATATGGTGTAATTTTTACCAAAAAGTGCAGTGTTTGGAAGTCTCCAAAAGTTACAAAATGGCGTGTTTTGGAAAGTTTTTTTTTCAAATTTTGCCCCACATTTTTTTTTCAGGTTTTGCCATAGTATTTGTGGTGAAATGATTGATGTCATTACAAAGTGCAATTAGTGGCACAAAAAACAAGCAGTCATTTGGGTCTTTAGGTGCAAAATGTAATGCGTTCTGATTTTTAGAAGGTAAGGTGAAAAAAACGAAAGTATTGCAAAAATGTTAAAAGCCTGGGGTCCTTAAGGGGTTGAAAAGAAGATACCAAGTCATGATTTCAGTTTATATCATGCAGTGGTCAGGAATTTATGATGTGCAACTTTTCAGTTTAGTGCAACTGCTGTGCAAATCTACTCCAGTCCTGACTTGGCTTAGGCTCCTTTCACACTGAGTATTCATCCGTTAGTAAACATCTGTTTTCTGTGTAAAAACGTATGTATAATACTGGATGAAATAATGGGTGCTAACGGCTCATTAACGTCTGTCAAAGTAACGGGCATATTCATCCATTAAGACACCTTATAACATCAGTCATGTACAGCGGTTTTAACACCTCTGCCTACAGATTCCCACAGCCGGGACTACTACTACTCCCATTATGGAACAGACTTGTTTCCATGATGGGAGTAGTGGTTCCCAGACGGTGGCTGGGGAGGCTACATTAGAGTTTATACTACTACCCCCATCAAGGAACAGACTCTGTTCCATGATGGAGGTTGAAGTACAGGGGCTTTTCTAATGGAAGTTTATAACGGGTCTTTTAACGGAGCAACTTACAAACTGACTTTGGACAGCATTATTTAAAAGTTGCACATTTGCACAGGCTAAAAAGTCACAGAGGAAGCAGCATGCAAAGTGGAGTACAGAACAAATGTGTGATCAGCACCAGACTCATCACATGACTTCGCTATGTAATAGATTTGGTGCAGGTACACAGTTTCCAATACCAGTCACTAATGAACTTTGAGCAAGTAAATATAGTTCCCTAATTACTTTACCGCTATCTAAAATACTACGAACATATGGACATGTAAGGCTAAGACACCTTAGCAGAATACTCTAAATCTTATTGTAAGTCAGTGGGCATAGTCAGATGCCACTGCTGTTTGCCGCCACTGGGTGGGTAACTTAGCAGAGCATTGTGGTTTCACGTATAAATGGAAGCCACCACAGATATTATTCTATTCCAGGTTATCCAGTTCAGGTCCGGCGCCACCTATAGGCTGGATAGGCAGCTGCCTAGGACGCCCTCTTGATGGGGGTGTGCTCCGTCAGCCCCAAGAAAGTTATTGTCGGCAAACTGTACCGTGGCTGGCAGAAGAGCACAGTGCAGCACCCTTCACTCAGGCCCCACTTCCTGTAAGACGCACAAGAACAACCCGCTCCTCCCCCTCTACTACAGGCCTGCTACTGTGTAAGCATGCGCAAACCCCCAGCACATCTCCTGCCACCCGCTACAGTGTTAGCGCTGTGCAACCCCCCCCCTGCTACAGTGTTAGTGCAGTGCAACCCCCCACCCCCATGCAAAATCCCCACCGACACTGTTAGCGGAACACAAGAAACACTGTCCCACCGCCCCCCTGCCGTTCTTTCCAGCTGCTGTGTTACCGCGGGCAAGACTCGTGGAAGTCAAAGGCACTGGTGCTCCCTGTAAGTGTCTCAGCGGTCTTATATGTGAGGGGCCACGGCCCTGTATGAGAGGGGTTGGGTGGGAATTGAATGGGAAAATATATTTGTGTTTGTGGCTTCACACTTGTGCTCGTGATTAAAGCGGTACATACCTACCTATTATGGAAGACATTAAAACTTAACAAAGCGGTCAGATTTGTGCCCATAACAGCGACGGAGGACACTCCTTTAGTGGGCAAAAAGTCAAAGGAAAATAATAGAATTTATAATCATGAACCAGTACCCCAACCCTAACACAAACCCAAATGTAAACTCTAACTTAAGACAGAAAATATAGAAACTGCGAACTAGCTGGCTTAGAAATCAGTGCCGAGAACCGAAGAGCTGTGGTGGTCATGCCCACTCTGTAATAAACGGGCCGATAATTGAACAGGATCAGACTGACATACTAGCTGATATATGCCTCTTTATCATACTTGCCTATGACATCATGGCAAGAGTGAAATAAATAGAAACCTCTGAGGCATAATATGAAGCTAACCAAGTCCTTGCTATTAAGTGGCAAAAATAAAACTGTTAGCAAAATGACACACCACAACCACTACCCGACAGACCTTTGGTGAAAACAGCCTTGTGGCACCATATCGCCTGTAAATCAAAACTACACCTGAATAAGCCCCTTAACTGAAGACCAAGCCATACCTCAAACTGCCCAGCTCCCGACTCAAAACTGGTCTCAGGAGTGGCGTCCCGCTGCGAGTGACCGATCCCTTCATCGCCATCATGCCTGTAGACATGACAGGTCTTTGTGTGAACCATTGTGCCTTCAGACTAAACAGGTTTTGCGTACAATCATGCCTATAACTGTTCCAACACGGCAGGCATGATGGGTAAACACCACCTGTGTGTCATGTAGCTCTGAAGGCATGTCAGTAACAGTCCCTGCTTGGTGTATCCCCCTGCAGACGTTGCAGGCATAATGGGTAACAACCAAGTATGGTTCGTGGTGTTATTGCTCTGGAAAACGTGTCAGTAACAATAACCTGCGTGGTGCCTCCCCCTGCAGACGTGGCAGGCATAGTGGATATACAACCACCTATGTGTCGTAATGTTATTGGTCAGAAGACGTGTCAGTAACAATAACCTGCATGGTGCCTCCCCCCTGCAGACGTGGCAGGCATAACAGAAAAACTACAATCTATGTCAGTGTGTCATTGCTTTGTGACAACCACAGTGCATTACCTGCTGCCGAGGCAGACATAACGGGTGCCCGACAGTCTATGCGTCACAAACTAATTGCCGTGGAATGTGTCGGTGACAATAACTATGCAGCGCACCCGTCCCCTTGAGTAGACATGTTAGGCATGAAATGTAACCGCCGCCTGTGTGTCATGAGGATTTGCTTGTGCAGATGTGTTAGGAACAATAACTGATAGAACCTTCCCTGCAGGCATGGTAGACATGCTGTGTGTGTTTTATGATGCCTAAAGCATGGTGAGAACCTTGTGGAAAGATGCTGTGATCACCTGCCCTGTATTTAATGCTGTAATGTACATGGAGTTAACTGGACACTACATCTCGGATAAATACAAAACATACATAATTAACATGAACAAGGCAAGCATGAGAACTTAACAAGCACCAGCCATACGTGTGGAAATAACTATTACTTAAGCCCCAAGCATGAGCAGAGTGTAACTAAGTGAGTTGTATAGATATTAGGGCTGCCGCTAACTATTATTTTAATAATAGATTAGTTGACTATTATTTCATCGATTAATCGGAAAAAACGTCAAAATGCCCAAAAAAAAGGGGTTCAGCTGATTCTACTTGAAAATTGACAACTTTATGCCAGTTTTCTAATGGAAGCTTTAATCAGTGACCCCCCAAAATAAATAAATAAATAAATATATATATATATATATATATATATATATATATATATATATGTGTGTGTGTTTAATATATGGTTAAAGCGTTAATGTTATTAGTAAGAAAATTAAAAAACAATGCTTAAGTCAGTGTAATAATGTGCCCTAAGACCTTTATGTATAATAATATGCATGTTTTTATAGATAAAATACCTTTTGATCTATTTATTACTATTTCTGCATTTCTCTGGCAGGCTGGGGGCATTTCTCCAGTAGCATGATGAGCCTATTTCCATGTTTATACTGTACAAGTTTATGTGTAAGAAATTCATTGCCAAAACACCAATTTATTCCAGTCACTTCTACAAATTCTCTTGGGCTATGTGCATATGCAGTATTTTAAAACTCACCAACATGCCCCTTCGTGCGGGGGTCGACATGCCCCCTTCCTGCGAACTTCCATGGCGCCATGCAGGAGAAAGCCGGGGATCCCAGCAGTTGAACCCCCCCCCCCAAATCTATAAATTATCCCCTATCCTTTGGATAGGGGATAAATTGTATTTCACTATTGTATTTCACTGTATTTCAGTACTCCTTTAACCCCATAAGTACGCAGGGTTTTTCCGTTTTTGCATTTTCATTTTTTCCTCATCACCTTCTAAAAATCATAACTCTTTCAATTTTGCACATAAAATTCCATATGATGGCTTATTTTTTGCGCCACCAATTCTACTTTGCAGTGTCATTAGTCATTTTACCCAAAAATCCACGGCGAAACGGAAAAAAAATTCATTGTGCGACAAAAATTGAAGAAAAAAATTTCCTTTTGTAACTTTTGGAGGCTTCCGTTTCTACGCAGTGCATTTTTCGGTAAAAATAACACCTTATCTTTATTCTGTAGGTCCATACGGTTAAAATGATAGAGGTTGGATATTGTCGTACTTCGAAAAAAAATCATAACTACATGCAGGAAAATGTATATGTTAAAAATTCTCATCTTCTAACCTCTATAACTTTATTTTTCCGCATACCGGCAGGTATGAGGACTCCTTTTTTGCGCCGTGTTCTGAAGTTTTTATCGGTACCATTTTTGTATTGATCGGACTTTTTGATCGCTTTTTATTAATTTTTTCATGATATAAAAAGTGACCAAAAATACACTATTTTGGATTTTGGAACTTCTTTTGCGCGTACGCCATTGACCGTGCGATTTAATTAACAATATATTGCTATAGTTCGGACATTTCTGCACGCAGCGATACCACATATGTTTATTTTTATTGACACTTTTTTTTTGGGGGGGGGGGGAAAGGGTGGTGATTCAAACCTTTATTAGGGAAGGGGTTAAATGACCTTTTTGTTAACTTTTTTTTTTGCTTTTTTTTTTTTTTTTTTTTTTGCAGTGCTATAGCTCCCATAGCTTTGCATGGATCAGCGAGATAGGGGCTCGATTGCTCAAGCCTGTAGCTCAGACTTGGAGCAATCAAACCCTGATCCGAAGACGCGGAGACAGGTAAGGGGACCTCCGCTCGTGCCCTAGCTGATCGGGACATCGCGATTTTATATTTTTTTTAACTTTTTTAAAGATTTTAACTTTGATCGCTGCAGGGTTAATAGCGCGCAGCACAACGATCGGTGCCGCGCGCTGTTAACCCAGGGTCCCGGCTATGAATAGCAGCCGGGACTAACCTGGTGTGACTCCGTTTTAAACACCGGGATCGGGCGTAGGGCGTACGCCCTACGTCCTTAAGAGTTTAAAGGGGTACTCCGGTGAAAAACTTTTTTTTTTTTTTTTTTTTTAAATGAACTGATGACAGAAAGTTAAACAGATTTGTAAATTACATCTATTAAAAAATATTTATCCTACCTGTACTTATTAGCATCTGTATGTAACAGAAGAAACTCTTTTGCTTTTTGAATTTCTTTTTTGTCTTGTCCACAGTGCTCTCTGCTGTCACCTCTGTCAGTGTCATGAACTGTCCAGAGCAGCATAGGTTTGCTATGAGAATTTCCTCTTGCTCTGCAAAGTTCCTGATATGGGCATCAGGTGTCAGCAGAGAGCACTGTGGACAACACAAAAACACATTTTAAAAAGAAAAGCATTTCTTCTGTAGCATACAGCTGCTAAAAAGTACTGGAAGGATAAAGATTTTTTTAATAGAAGTCATTTACAAATCTGTTTAACTTTCTGGCACCAGTTGATTAAAAAAATAAATAAATAAATTCCACCGGAGTACCCCTTTAAGGACACAGTGATTTTTCATTTTTGCACTTCCTCCTGGCCATCCTAGCCAGAAAACTTTGTTTCCCACCTACTGACCCATATGAGGGCATGTTTTTTTTTTTTTTTTTTTGTGCCACCAATTGTACTTTGCAATGACGTAACTCATTTTACTACCAAATCCACAGTGAAACAATCAAAATCTAATTTGTGGGGCAGAATTTAAAAAAATAAAGCGCCATTTTGCAACAGTTTTTTTTTTTTTTGGTAAAAAATGACACATTATCTTTAATCTGTAGGTCCATATTATTAAAGAAGATATGTCCTACAAAAAAAAATATTATACCCTATCAACAGGATATGTTTTAGATTGGGGGGTCCTGTATGGAGCCCAGGAGTGGCGCGTTACAGCCCTTGCCCGAAGCAGGGGACGCCGCACATTCCCTCCATATATCGCTATGGGAGAGCCGTTCAACTTGCCAAATAGGAAAAGGGTGGTGGGGGGGTTAGAAAAAACAGCTATCTTATGTGTATGGCTACCTTTACGAGATGAGCAGCTGCTCACTTCCATAGCTGTTGATTTAGTTTTTCCTTCATTGAACTGTACATGTTAACTTGCATATCTTATTGGTCTCGTATCATGCAGTACAGTATCTTCCTGTCTATGGCTAGATTTCTGCTTCTTTTAAATAAATGCCTATTATTTTAGCCTAAACTTGGCAATACAAAACATCTAACATGGCAATTAAAGAATGAAGTTGCTGCAGACAAACGATAAGCATCTTTTTTTTTTTTTTGCCATTTATGGCAAAATAGATATTGCTTTATAGGCCGGGCCTGTCTTTTAGGAAAGCATTGTTTATAGCTGTTGACTCTTAATTTAAACATATCCAAATGTAAGTTTACACTATTGGAAGACAAGATTGAGTATAAGATAAACAGGTTGAGTTGGTCCCGGCTGTCCTATTCATTCCATATTAACTTCATTCCTTTATGTGTTTAGGTTTAAATGCAAATAATGTATTATTTACACGATACAGCTAAAGTGTATATAAAAGTATTGTACATTTTACTAGGGGGATATAGGGTTATGTTGCAATGCAGATGGAGTAAAAAAAAAATCACTGTACCAAAGTTTCAAATAAAATTAAAGGAGTATTGTGGCCGGACTTTTTTTTTTTTTTAGCTTCTATTGTGCTCGGGCTGCAAAAAGTAACAAAGCAAACATTAAAGGGGTATTCCGGGCAAAAATATTTTATCCCCTATCCAAAGGATAGGGGATATGATGTCTGATCGCGGGGGGCCCGCTGCTGAGACCCCCCGCAATCTCCCTGCAGCACCCACATTCTATGCGGGTGCTGAATCTCCAGTTTTGGAAAACCTCCAGGTTTCCGGGACTGGGGACGGGACATCACGCCCCCTCCATTCATGTCTATGGGAGGGGGCATGACGGCCATCACGCCCCCTCCCATAGACATGAATGGAGGGGGCGTGGTATGACATCCCGGAAACCTGGAGGTTTCCGAAACTGGAGATTCAGCACCCGCATAGAATGCGGGTGCTGCAGGGAGATCGCGGGGGGTCTCAGCAGCAGGCCCCCCGCGGTCAGACATCTTAGGGGATAGGGGATAAAATATTTTTGCCCGGAATACCCCTTTAACTTAACTCCCTGTCTCCTTCCTACTTCCGTGTGACTGGATCGCCACACTGTGGTCAGCTTATCGCCGGCCGCAGAGATGTCCCGCCTCGGCCGGTGATAGGTTGAGCGCAGTGTCGTGTAAGGAGACGGGCAGCAAGAAGAAGGCGGGGCTCAGGCTCCTAACAATTGTGACTCTGTTTTCTTCTCGCACCAAATTCCAACCCTGATCTGGCGGTGCTGACCTATATACCTTTACCTGCACTGCGTGCACACTCCATATAAGGCTCGGTTTACACTGGCATTGAGAGCCTTTGACAGCGGTTCTTTTAGCCTATCCAATATTTTTGATGGTAAGGATATGAGAACCCCAAGGAACCCATTAGATTTGAATGGTGTTTTCAGGGTTTGTTTGGATTTGTCAGAAAACTGATCTTTCATGGCTTCCGTTTTTATGGTAAGTGTAAATTATTGGCAACACTTTTCTTTCCAAAGAAAAACCTAAAATTACTGGTCGTGTACTAAAACTGACCCCAAAGGCCCCTTTCACCATGTATAAAGTGTAATATTGATATCCAAGGTAGAGTTTAGTAAGGGTTTCCTTTTGCTTATGCTTCACTGGTTCCAGTTTTATTACAGTTTTTTTGCTGTATAATGTAGTGAAATAGTCTGTGCTATTGTTTACAACAAATAGCTTAGAGGGGTACTCCGCTGCTACACATCTTATCTTCCATCTAAAGGATAGGGGATAAGATGTCGTCTGATCATGGGGGTCCGGCCACTGGGACCCCCTGCGATCTCCATGCAGACACCTGGTGTTCTGAACATTATGTTCAGAATGCTGGGTTTGGGAGGTCGTGGTCATGTCTTAACAGCTCAACCCCCGCGATCAGGCATCTTATCCTCTAGCCTTTGTATATGAGATATGTCTAGCAACGGAGTACGCCTATAACACTCTGTAAAGCTTTATAATGTAATTCAATGGGAAAATGTTTCTGCTGTATGACATAGGGCAGAGCGATTTTTATCCTATTCCATCGTATAAAATGTCTACAGTTTAAGCCTAAATACAGTTGCATGTGATCCGAGCCTTAATGATGACCCAGATAAATTTACTATCACCCTTTATTGCACTAAGGTGGATAAACCTTGAGCAAAACTTGTCACTGGTTTGTTGTTGTTGTGTTTTTTTACAAAAAATAAATCTGCCCTCTGTGTATCTATGAATGCATATGCAAATAAATACACTTTTTTCTGCTAAAATTGCCTATTTGGATTTCCATTATTTGTTTCTATACTTACAATATATTCATGTTGCATGTTATATGTGATACATTGCATTTAGCTAGCCATGACTTCTCATCCAGACTACAGTTTTCTTGTTGAGAATCTTAAAAATTCTGTAATATAATAATGTACAGCTTTCATTTGTGTTGGAATCATTGTTATAAATGTACTTAGCATACAGCAGTCTATGACTGTAATGCTTTATAGTAGAGCTGTATTTTACATTACTAGCATCGGATATGTTTAGTGCAAGAGTTGGCTATACAGGGTGCTTGTTTTCGTGAACACACAATCCCTTTTAGAGCCAGCTGGAAAATGAATTTTATACATTGCATAAGCAGGCAATGGAGAAGGGGGGGATGGAGGTTTCTTTAACAATAAATTAATTTATAAGTCGCTTACAGGACATGTTTTGAATTTTCTTTATCGTTAAGAGTTGCAGTGTCTGCAGTCGAAGACAGTTGTGCCAATGAGGCTACGCAACAGCTACATAAATTATCCAGTGAGCTCGAAATGTGTGACATACTATATTCCATGACAATTTCCTCAGTCTTCCCAGTGCCTATACCACTTACATTGACTTAAATTGGATGCCAACTTTTCAAAAGATTCTGGCATGGTTTGTTATATCCCCAGACATGTTCTAAGGCTTCTTATGGCTCAAACAGGGAAGCTTTATTATAAGCCAAAAGAGAAGCAATGCAAACATGGCTTCCTCCACTGAGAAGCAAGGTGGAATTGAAGAATTAACAAAAATATTTTGGGCAAGCTTAAAAGCATGGTAAGGCATTCTAGAAGGCTTCTGTCTTAATAGACAAAAAAAGAACAATCATAGGGACATTTATATTGAGTAATCTCCTCGATCAACAAGACCACCTGAGTTCAAAAAGATACTGTGACTGGGCAACTCCACTATGTGTGATACATAGAACCAGTTTAGAGACAGCCCCTAAAACATAGAAAAGACACTGGAGAGTATATGGCATGAAGTGGAGTTGGAAAAAAAGTAGGTTCTATAGAGAACTTTTCAAAGAAAGCTTTCTGCTATTGAGACTTGCCAACTAAGCTTGCTAATAACCGTACAACAATTCTGCCTTTGGGGTGTAGAGAGAGTAAAATGAAATTCTATCTCCCAGTCAACCCTAAAAGGTAACTGAACACCTACCAGGGGTGTGTTAAGATGACCATATAGAATGGAGAGAACCCACATGTGACCGGGAAAATATTTAGTCATAGCCTCAAAAATACCTGGGCAATACGTGCTGCATAAAGTGAGGTACAGAAAGTTCCCCTTTTGTCCCGCTTATGATAATGCAGAATGAATTTAGTAATAAGAGGTCGCTTTCTGCACCAAATAAACACAAAGATATATTTCTGCAAAGAATGGAGGTCTCTCTAAATGAGGGATCGGTAGGGTATGGACTAAATATAGCAACCGCGGTATGACTACTACTGTATTTTTATTACATTAATTCTACCAACTCCAACTCCAAGAAATTTTAATTCTTCATACAGGATCTAAACCTTGACCTGAAAGGAAGCTACCTCCTTAGGGTAGGTTCACACTGCACAATTCCCTTGTAATTCCTCGATCGGAAATGACAAGAGCGGAATTACGGGCAGTGAACATTAACATCAGTATGAATGGGTCTTCCGCTAGAACCATTCACACTGAGGAATTTCAGTGGCAAAATTGATCCGTGCAAAGAAAGAACATGTTCATTCTTTGCGCAGAAGTCCACGAGCCCTGCATTGCTGTCAATGGTGATGGCGAAGGGCTGTGCAGTTCTACAGCCAAACTATTTCAGCTGCGGCCCCCAGATGGAATGTCCGCTTGCGGAATTCTGGGAGTGGAGATTCCGTTACATTACTCAATGGGAACATACCCTAAAGGTGTCACAAGAGAGCTACTTTACATAATGTTTTTTCCAGTATTCCCAGTGGAGCATAATAGGTCTCCACATGCTTTTATGGTGACCTTAGATCTGGATGATGACTTAGGAAGACCTAGTGAAATCTTGGTCTGTGTAGCATATAGTTACATAGTTACATAGTTAGCACGGTCGAAAAAAGACACATGTCCATCAAGTTCAACCAGGGAATTAAGGGGTAGGGGTGTGGCGCGACCTTGGGGAAGGGATGAGATTTTATATTTCTTCATAAGCATTAATCTTATTTTGTTCCAGGAATGTATCTAATCCTGTTTTAAAGCTGTTAATTGTTCCTGCTGTGACCAGTTCCTGAGGTAGACTGTTCCATAAGTTCACAGTTCTCATGGTAAAGAAGGCGTGTCGCCCCTTGAGACTAAACTTTTTCTTCTCCAGACGGAGGGAGTGCCCCCTCGTCCTTTGGGGGGGTTTAACCTGGAACAGTTTTTCTCCATATTTTTTGTATGGGCCATTAATATACTTATATACGTTTATCATATCCCCCCTTAAACGTCTCTTCTCAAGACTAAACAATTGTAACTCCTTTAATCGCTCCTCATAGCTAAGATGTTCCATTCCCCATATTAGTTTAGTCGCGCGTCTCTGCACCCTTTCCAACTCCGCAGTGTCCCTTTTATGGACAGGTGCCCAAAACTGAACAGCATATTCCAGGTAAGGCCGTACCAATGATTTATAAAGGGGGAGTATTATGTCCCTGTCCCTTGAGTCCATGCCTCTTTTGATACATGACAATATCCTGCCGGCTTTGGAAGCAGCAGCCTGACATTGCATGCTATTCTGTAGTCTGTGATCTACAAGTACACCCAGATCCTTCTCTACCAGTGACTCTGCCAGTTTAATCCCCCCTAAGACATACGATGTATGCAGGTTATTAGTACCCAGATGCATAACTTTACATTTATCCACATTGAACCTCATTTGCCAAGTGGATGCCCAGACACTTAGTCTATCCAAGTCATCTTGTAACTTATGCACATCCTCTATAGACTGTACTGTGCTACAAAGCTTGGTGTCATCTGCAAAGATAGAAACAGAGCTGTTAATACCATCCTCTATGTCATTAATAAATAAATTAAACAACAGGGGGCCCAGTACAGAACCTTGGGGTACACCACTAATAACCGGGGACCAATCAGAGTACGAATCATTGACCACCACTCTCTGGGTACGATCCATGAGCCAGTGTTCAATCCAGTTACAAACTAAAATTTCCAAACCCAAAGACCTTAACTTACCTGTCAGACGTCTATGAGGGACAGTATCAAATGCTTTAGCAAAATCCAGAAACACTATATCCACAGCCATACCTCTGTCAAGGCTTCTACTCACCTCTTCATAAAAGCAAATTAGATTGGTTTGACAACTTCTATCCTTAGTAAACCCATGCTGGCTATCACTTATAGTACAATTATCCCCTATGTATTCCTGTATGTAATCCCTTATAAGTCCTTCAAACAATTTTCCCACAATGCACGTTAAACTTACCGGTCTATAGTTTCCTGGGGAAGACCTAGAGCCCTTTTTGAAGATTGGCACCACATTCGCCTTGCGCCAGTCCCTTGGCACAATACCAGACACCAGAGAATCTCTAAATATCATGAACAGGGGTACAGATATTACTGAACTTACCTCTCTAAGAACTCTTGGGTGTATGTTGTTACGCCGAGCGCTCCGGGTCCCCGCTCCTCCCCGGAGCGCTCGCTTCTCTCTCGCTACCGCAGCGCTCCGGGCAGCTCCACTGACCCGGTGCGCTGCGATACCGTCTCCAGCCGGGATGCGATTCGCGATGCGGGTAGCGCCCGCTCGCGATGCGCGTCCCGGCTCCCGTACCTGACTCGCTCTCCGTCTGTCCTGTCCCGGCGCGCGCGGCCCCGCTCCCTAGGGCGCGCGCGCGCCGGGTCTCTGCGATTTAAAGGGCCACTGCGCCGCTGATTGGCGCAGTGGTTCCAATTAGTGTGTTCACCTGTGCACTCCCTATTTATACCTCACTTCCCCTTCACTCCCTCGCCGGATCTTGTTGCCATTGTGCCAGTGAAAGCGTTTCCTTGTGTGTTCCTAGCCTGTGTTCCAGACCTCCTGCCGTTGCCCCCGACTACGATCCTTGCTGCCTGCCCCGACCTTCTGCTACGTCCGACCTTGCTTCTGTCTACTCCCTTGTACCGCGCCTATCTTCAGCAGTCAGAGAGGTTGAGCCGTTGCTAGTGGATACGACCTGGTCACTACCGCCGCAGCAAGACCATCACGCTTTGCGGCGGGCTCTGGTGAAAACCAGTAGTGACTTAGAACCGATCCACTAGCACGGTCCACGCCAATCCCTCTCTGGCACAGAGGATCCACTACCTGCCAGCCGGCATCGTGACAGTAGATCCGGCCATGGATCCCGCTGAAGTTCCTCTGCCAGTTGTCGCCGACCTCACCACGGTGGTCGCCCAGCAGTCACAACAGATAGCGCAACAAGGCCAACAGCTGTCTCAACTGACCGTGATGCTACAGCAGCTACTACCACAGCTTCAGCAATCATCTCCTCCGCCAGCTCCTGCACCTCCTCCGCAGCGAGTGGCCGCTTCTGGTCTACGACTATCCTTGCCGGATAAATTTGATGGGGACTCTAAATTCTGCCGTGGCTTTCTTTCTCAATCTTCCCTGCACTTGGAGATGATGTCGGACCAGTTCCCTACTGAAAGGTCTAAGGTGGCTTTCGTAGTCAGCCTTCTGTCTGGAAAAGCTCTGTCATGGGCCACACCGCTCTGGGACCGCAATGACCCCGTCACTGCCTCTATACACTCCTTCTTCTCAGAAATTCGAAGTGTCTTTGAGGAACCTGCCCGAGCCTCTTCTGCTGAGACTGCCCTGTTGAACCTGGTCCAGGGTAATTCTTCCGTTGGCGAGTACGCCGTACAATTCCGTACTCTTGCTTCAGAATTATCCTGGAATAATGAGGCCCTCTGCGCGACCTTTAAAAAAGGCCTATCCAGCAACATTAAAGATGTTCTGGCCGCACGAGAAATCCCTGCTAACCTACATGAACTCATCCATCTTGCCACTCGCATTGACATGCGTTTTTCCGAAAGGCGTCAGGAGCTCCGCCAGGATATGGACTTTGTTCGCACAAGACGTTTTTTCTCCCCGACTCCTCTCTCCTCTGGTCCCCTGCAATCCGTTTCTGTGCCTCCCGCCGTGGAGGCTATGCAGGTCGACCGGTCTCGCCTGACACCTCAAGAGAGGACACGACGCCGCATGGAGAATCTCTGTCTGTACTGTGCCAGTACCGAACACTTCCTGAAGGATTGTCCTATCCGCCCTCCCCGCCTGGAAAGACGTACGCTGACTCCGCACATAGGTGAGACAGTCCTTGATGTCTACTCTGCTTCTCCACGTCTTACTGTGCCTGTGCGGATATCTGCCTCTGCCTTCTCCTTCTCTACTATGGCCTTCTTGGATTCCGGATCTGCAGGAAATTTTATTTTGGCCTCTCTCGTCAACAGGTTCAACATCCCAGTGACCAGTCTCGCCAGACCCCTCTACATCAATTGTGTAAACAATGAAAGATTGGATTGTACCATACGTTTCCGCACGGAGCCCCTTCTAATGTGCATCGGACCTCATCACGAGAAGATTGAATTTTTGGTCCTCCCCAATTGCACTTCCGAAATCCTCCTTGGACTACCCTGGCTTCAACTCCATTCCCCAACCCTGGATTGGTCCACTGGGGAGATCAAGAGTTGGGGGCCCTCTTGTTTCAAGGACTGCCTAAAACCGGTTCCCAGTACCCCTTGCCGTGACTCTGTGGTTCCCCCTGTAACCGGTCTCCCTAAGGCCTATATGGACTTTGCTGAGACTCTACCTCCTCACAGGCCTTATGATTGTCCTATTGACCTCCTCCCGGGCACTACTCCACCCCGGGGCAGAATCTATCCTCTGTCCGCCCCAGAGACTCTTGCTATGTCGGAGTACATCCAGGAAAATTAAAAAAAAAGGCTTTATCCGTAAATCCTCCTCTCCTGCCGGAGCCGGATTTTTCTTTGTGTCCAAAAAAGATGGCTCTCTACGCCCTTGCATTGACTACCGCGGTCTTAATAAAATCACGATAAAGAACCGCTACCCTCTACCCCTCATCTCTGAACTCTTTGATCGCCTCCAAGGTGCCCACATCTTTACCAAACTGGACTTAAGAGGTGCTTATAATCTCATCCGCATCAGAGAGGGGGATGAATGGAAAACGGCATTTAACACTAGAGATGGACACTTTGAGTATCTGGTCATGCCCTTTGGCCTGTGCAACGCCCCTGCCGTCTTCCAAGACTTTGTTAATGAAATTTTTCGTGATCTCTTATACTCCTGTGTTGTTGTATATCTGGACGATATCCTGATTTTTTCTGCCAATCTAGAAGAACACCGCCAGCATGTCCGTATGGTTCTTCAGAGACTTCGTGACAATCAACTTTATGCCAAGATAGAGAAATGTCTGTTTGAATGCCAATCTCTTCCTTTCCTAGGATACTTGGTCTCTGGCCAGGGACTACAAATGGATCCAGACAAACTCTCTGCCGTCTTAGATTGGCCACGCCCCTCCGGACTCCGTGCTATCCAACGTTTTTTGGGGTTCGCCAATTATTACAGGCAATTTATTCCACATTTTTCTACCGTTGTGGCCCCTATCGTGGCTTTAACCAAAAAAAATGCCAATCCCAAGTCTTGGCCTCCTCAAGCGGAAGACGCCTTTAAACGGCTCAAGTCTGCCTTTTCTTCGGCTCCCGTGCTCTCCAGACCTGACCCATCTAAACCCTTCCTATTGGAGGTTGATGCCTCCTCTGTAGGAGCTGGAGCGGTCCTTCTACAAAAAAATTCTTCCGGGCATGCTGTTACTTGTGGTTTTTTTTCTAGGACCTTCTCTCCGGCGGAGAGGAACTACTCCATCGGGGATCGAGAGCTTCTAGCCATTAAATTAGCACTTGAGGAATGGAGGCATCTGCTGGAGGGATCAAGATTTCCTGTTATTATTTACACCGATCACAAGAACCTCTCCTATCTCCAGTCTGCCCAACGGCTGAATCCTCGCCAGGCCAGGTGGTCTCTGTTCTTTGCCCGATTTAATTTTGAAATTCACTTTCGGCCTGCCGATAAGAACATTAGGGCCGATGCTCTCTCTCGTTCCTCGGATGCCTCGGAAGTTGAACTCTCTCCGCAACACATCATTCCTCCTGACTGCCTGATCTCCACTTCTCCAGCCTCCATCAGGCAAACTCCTCCAGGAAAGACCTTCGTCTCTCCACGCCAACGCCTCGGAATCCTCAAATGGGGTCACTCCTCCCATCTCGCAGGTCATACAGGCATCAAGAAATCTGTGCAACTCATCTCTCGCTTCTATTGGTGGCCGACTCTGGAGACGGATGTCGTGGACTTTGTGCGAGCCTGCACTGTCTGTGCTCGGGATAAGACTCCTCGCCAGAAGCCCGCTGGTTTTCTTCATCCTCTGCCTGTCCCCGAACAGCCTTGGTCTCTGATTGGTATGGATTTTATTACAGATCTACCCCCATCCCGTGGCAACACTGTTGTTTGGGTGGTCGTTGATGGATTCTCCAAGATGGCACATTTCATCCCTCTTCCTGGTCTTCCTTCAGCGCCTCAGTTGGCTAAACAATTTTTTGTACACATTTTTCGTCTTCACGGGTTGCCCACACAAATAGTCTCGGATAGAAGCGTCCAATTCGTGTCAAAATTCTGGAGGGCTCTCTGTAAACAACTCAAGATTAAATTAAACTTTTCTTCTGCATATCATCCTCAATCCAATGGACAAGTAGAAAGAATTAACCAGGTCTTGGGTGATTATTTACGACATTTTGTTACCTCCCGCCAGGATGATTGGGCAGATCTTCTACCATGGGCCGAATTCTCGTATAACTTTAGAGTCTCTGAATCTTCCTCCAAATCCCCATTTTTCGTGGTGTACGGCCGTCACCCTCTTCCCCCCCCTCCCTACTCCCTTGCCCTCTGGTTTGCCCGCGGTAGATGAAGTGACTCGTGATCTTTCCACCATATGGAAAGAGACCCAAGTTTCTCTTTTACAGGCTTCATCTCGCATGAAAAAGTTTGCCGATAAGAAAAGAAGAGCTCCCCCCATTTTTGCTCCCGGAGACAAGGTATGGCTCTCCGCTAAATATGTCCGCTTTCGTGTCCCCAGTTACAAACTGGGTCCACGCTATCTTGGTCCCTTCAAAGTCTTGTGCCAAATTAATCCTGTCTCTTACAAACTTCTTCTTCCTCCTTCTCTCCGTATTCCTAATGCCTTTCATGTCTCTCTTCTTAAACCACTCATCATCAACCGTTTCTCTCCCAAATTAGTTTCTCCCACTCCTGTCTCCGGTTCTTCTGACGTCTTCTCAGTGAAAGAGATACTGGCCTCCAAGACGGTCAGAGGAAAAAAGTTCTTTTTGGTGGATTGGGAGGGCTGTGGACCTGAAGAGAGATCCTGGGAACCTGAGGACAACATCCTAGACAAAAGTCTGCTCCTCAGGTTCTCAGGCTCTAAGAAGAGGGGGAGACCCAAGGGGGGGGGGTACTGTTACGCCGAGCGCTCCGGGTCCCCGCTCCTCCCCGGAGCGCTCGCTTCTCTCTCGCTACCGCAGCGCTCCGGGCAGCTCCACTGACCCGGTGCGCTGCGATACCGTCTCCAGCCGGGATGCGATTCGCGATGCGGGTAGCGCCCGCTCGCGATGCGCGTCCCGGCTCCCGTACCTGACTCGCTCTCCGTCTGTCCTGTCCCGGCGCGCGCGGCCCCGCTCCCTAGGGCGCGCGCGCGCCGGGTCTCTGCGATTTAAAGGGCCACTGCGCCGCTGATTGGCGCAGTGGTTCCAATTAGTGTGTTCACCTGTGCACTCCCTATTTATACCTCACTTCCCCTTCACTCCCTCGCCGGATCTTGTTGCCATTGTGCCAGTGAAAGCGTTTCCTTGTGTGTTCCTAGCCTGTGTTCCAGACCTCCTGCCGTTGCCCCCGACTACGATCCTTGCTGCCTGCCCCGACCTTCTGCTACGTCCGACCTTGCTTCTGTCTACTCCCTTGTACCGCGCCTATCTTCAGCAGTCAGAGAGGTTGAGCCGTTGCTAGTGGATACGACCTGGTCACTACCGCCGCAGCAAGACCATCCCGCTTTGCGGCGGGCTCTGGTGAAAACCAGTAGTGACTTAGAACCGATCCACTAGCACGGTCCACGCCAATCCTTCTCTGGCACAGAGGATCCACTACCTGCCAGCCGGCATCGTGACATATGTCTCATAGGGATCTATAATTTCTTATTTTGGCTCTTGGAAAAACCATAATACATCCCTATATGCAGGAGAACATATTGTGAAATGTTGTGCCTATACGATTCTGCTTCCTAGTGTTGCGAACTAGTTGCCGGTTGCTAATCTGGAAACATTTGAATGAAGTGACTCATGAGGATGGAGAGAACTGCTTAAGCTTTGATAAATCCTAGACAAGACTCCCTCCCCATTGATTTTTTTGTGTCTCAGAAGACTTCATGTAGTTTCAGCTATGTGTGACCTTTATATGATTACAGACAAGTATAAACCTACTAAGACACAGTGTAAGGAATTGCCTCATTATTTGGGCTACAGCCATAAAGAAAACTAAACACTATGGGGGGGGGGGGGGGGGATTTATCAGTGAAGTTATTTTGTATGTCATTTTTCTAGTCACTTTTGCTGCAGGTTTTTGGCGGACGTGCACATCGTTTATTATATAGACTCGAGATGTGTGATAAATAGTGTACAAGTCCGACAAAACTAACAAAATCCCTTCACAACACCATTTCTCATATCAGAAGTGTCTGTGGTGTCCGCAGGTTGTGTTTTGTGTGTGTTTATGGTGCAGAGAACCTTTTAAGTGTAGGTTTACATAATATTTTGGGTTTTTTGGAGCCATGGCCCAAAAAAATAAAAAATACTGAGCAACCCAAATGACATGGCATCCACTTCTATTGCTGTTTCCATCTTGACTTATAATGTACATGGTAAATTAAGGGTAATCTGTGACCTTACATTGGATGATTGGCACACAATAGGGTTAAAAGGTTAAAGTCTGTTTAAACTTGTAGCATTGAACCCTCTATGTGCAAGTTGAAATATTCACACAAAATCACTCCAGTTTACAAGATACACTCCTCACCGCACAGCAGATATGGCAGATTTCTGACTCTCTTGCAGTTTCACTCTTACAGAGCCCACTCAAAACAGAGTCACTTGCACTAACTTGAATTTATAAGTAGATAGTGCAGGTGACCTGGTTTCTATGGCTGCTCACCATGTGATCATCGGCACAATTGCTCCGGAGACATCGGTTTAGCCGCCAGTGCAAATTCCCTGTTCTGCCCAACGGAGAAGAGCGAAATCTTGGCTCATACTACAGCAGCCACCTCCATTGCATACAACAGGGAACCCACATATCAGCACAGTAAGCAGTGCCAGAAACCGGGTCACCCTGGTGTCAGATTCCCTTTAAAATAAAAGTACTCGTACTTGGTATCGGCGAGTACTAGAATTAAAGTATCGGTACTCGTAAAATGGTATCGGGACATCCCTACAAAAAACCTTTTTCAACAAATCTACCGAGGAAACCTTCAACATCAAATTTTTCCCTAAACTGCAAATCCAGCTTGTGTCATCTACCTAATCACCTGCATCTGCAACCTGCAATACATGGGAAGAACCACCCAAGAATTACACCTCCGACTGAACCAACACAGGAACAACATCAAACGCAAATTCCTCCTTCATGGTTTATTGAAACATGGCCACGAAAAAAATCAATCCCATCACCATATGCCCCATAGACCACATCCCAGCACATAGAAATGACAGATTCACAGATCTAAAAAAAAAAAAGTGAGATGTGCTGGATCTACCGCCTGGGGACTTCCTGCCGAGGGGAGGCGAGTACAAAACAAAAGGGGGGCTGGATGATGATGAAGGCTGCAGTGGTCTTCAACCTGCGGACCTCCAGATGTCGCAAAACTACAACTCCCAGCATTCCCGGATAGCCATCGGCTGTCCGGGCATGCTGGGTGTTGTAGTTTTGAAACCTCTTGAGGTCCGCAGGTTGAAGACCACTGCAGCCTTCATCATCATCCAGCCCCCCTTTTGTTTTGTACTCGCCTCCCCTCGGCAGGAAGTTCGGGCGAGCTGGTCCGGGCCATCTGTGCTGCAGGGACCATCCGGTGGGGATGGTTAGTCGTTAAGGGCAGTCCGTTTTCACCGGAGGGGGCCTCTTCTCCGCGCTTGAGGCCCGGCCCCGGACTAGTGACGTTGCCTTGACGTCTCTGTGCATCGTCGTCAAGGCAACATCACTAGTCCGGGGCCAGGCCCGAAGCGCGGAGAAGAGGCCCCCCCCCCCCAGTGAAAATGGACAGCCCGGAGCGACTAACCCTCCCCACCGGATGGTCCCTGCAGCATAGGTGGCCTGGACCAGCTCACCCTAACTTCCTGCCGAGGAGAGGCGAGTACAAAACAAAAGGGGGGGGGGGGGGGTGGCTGGATGATGATGATGAAGGCCGCAGTGGTCTTCAACCTGCAGACCTCCAGAGGTTTCAAAACTACAACACCAAGCATGCCCGGACAGCCGATTGCTGTCCAGGCATGCTGAGAGTTGTTGTTTTGCAACATCTGGAGGTCCGCAGATGAAGGGATTGACAGGCGGAGAGTTCACTTGAGTATAAGCCAAGGGGGAGCGTTTTCAGCACGAAAAATCGTGCTGAAAAACTCTGCTTATACTCGAATATATACGGTATATTACAATTAGATAACTTCAGAGGAGCTATATTTATATCTTCTGCAACTCCCATGTAGTGCATTCTCTAGAAATATATTGCTTAGGTACTTAGTAGCCTTGTATTTCTACTTAGGTGACTACTATTAGGCCAAGTTCATACCGTGTAAAATTTCCTGATATTTTAGTTTACGTGCCCAAAAATACAGCCAAAAGGCTGTATTTTTGCCAACTATGGATAAGAATGCATGTGTGAAATAAAATATATGTTAGGAAATATGACATAGTTTAAACTTTTTTTTTTTTCCCTAAAAACTGCCACTGCCGCTTTTGATCCAAAGCCAGAAGTGGATACAGCATTAAAAGGGTTACTCCACTGGCCAGCATTCAGAACATTTAGTTCTGAAAGCAGTGTGTGCGCTGCAGGAATCGACCACGCCCACATGTGATGTCACTCCATGCCCCCTCAATGCAAGTCTATGGGAGGGGGGCGTGGCGGCCATCACGCCCCCTCAAATAGACTTTCATTGAGGGGGCATGATGTGACATCACAAGGGGGCGTGGCCAACCTCCACAGCGCGCACACAGCGTTCGGAACTAAATGTTCTGAATGCTGGCCAGTGGAGTAACCCTTTAAAGGAGTTATCAAGGAATAGTAAAACAAGGGCATTTTTCCCAAAAAAAAACTGAACTACACCTCAGGTGGTGTGTGGTATTATAACTTGGCTTCATTCACTTCAATATAACTGAGCTGAAATACCGCACACAACTTGAGGACGTGCGATGCTTGTGGGAAGAAATCAGCCCTGTTTGTCTATTCCTGGATAACCAGGCGTATCTATTATATTACCCATTCCTTTCGAATCCAGTTCTATCTTTGGCTTAAACACTGCAGGGACAATAATATATATATATATATATATATATAGTTTTTTTTAAACAGCCTAAGGGTACATGCACACATACATATAGATAAATACGTATAAATACTAGCAAGACGCATTTCGGGTCACTGCGTACCCTTTCTCAATTGCAGATATCTGCAATTGAGAAAGGGTACGCAGGGACCCGAAACGCGTATTGCTTTGTTGTGGGCTTACATAATTGATTTTATCAATAAATATGTTTTTTTAAGAGAAATACCAGAAGTTCATGTTTTTGCTGGAACAGCGCCACCTTGGAGTTTTTTTCTTTTATTTTGTTGGATTACTGGACCCAAAGCCAGTCAAGCTCCTACGGCTTGCAGTTCCACTGATACCCCAATAGCTGGGGTGATATGCTAAATACCAAGAGGTTCAGCAGGTGATGTGCCTGATGAAGCCGCCTATGTGCGGTGAAACGCGTTGCATTTTAATAAACCTTTTATACTCACCTGTTGTGCCTGTTCCGAGTCAGCGCCGCAAAAGACCCACCACACCTTTTGAAGTCCATTTGTCGCTATATGCTGATAAAAGAGGCCATCTAGCAGATTGGTGCTAGTTTAAAAAGTCTTTAGGTTCTGACCTTCAGATTTCATTGCTGATGGGTCTTTCTGTCTCGGACCTTGCATCTATTAAAACGCAAACACATTGGGTTTCTGGAGGGCTTTGCGACTTAGACATGTTTCTTCTTTCCTTACCCACACTTTGTACATGCAGCTAGGGCGTGCAGCTGTCCGGAGGCCTGCTCCTTATAGTTGTGGATTCATAAAGCGAATGAGATTCAGCAAATGGAGAAGTTGATGGCAGATATGTAAGGCCGGGATGTCCCACCTTTCGAGATTACAGCCCTTTAGATAGAATAGAACTGCATCATGAGGGGCAGATGCAGATTTTTCCTCTATTTTTTCTCTTTTTATTTGTATATGTCTTATTCTGGAGAAAGAAAGGAAGGCGCCTCATGTGCGGGATCAGTAGATCTTGCAGGTGGGGGTAGGGGACGGTGATTCCCAAGCCGCTTACCAAAGTTGGTTGTGCGCCCACACACAACAAGGTTAAGAGCAGAAGAGATATTGAGGAAGGTCCACTGCAGCCCTCCTGGGTGAGAGTAAAATAAAAAACGAATGACCAGGGAGTCAGGAGTTTGTCTGGCGCAGAGAGGAACCATCAGGCAGCCAAGTAAAATCAATGGATTTATTAGATGCAACGCGTTTCGCTGCGCATGCGCAGCTTCATCAGGCATGACAAGGGAAGGCAGGTAACAGGTATATATACCTCCAGGAATTAACCATTAGAGTGCTTTTTGAAAGAGTTGTTACATAGAATTACATATCCATATGACAATGTATGAAAAAAATATATAAATAGATATAAATAAATATAAATAGACAAACAAAAATCACAAAAATAGTAATAAAACAGCAATATAAAAGCACAATGCAATCAAAACATATAAATATATATATAATATAATTATCGCATGTGTGTGAATATAACACCACAAGCGGCTCAAGAAGTCACACCGCTTAATCACCGGTGCGGCATTCAACAACACAAGTTGGATATTATTTCGAAAAAAGTATATGATATAAAGAGTTATGTGTATTAATTCAAAGGATAGAATTTTTTTATTGTATATCGCTGCCTTATTAAAATAAAATAAAACGTAAATAAATGACAGTGCAGTAAACCAAATCGCAACTGACCAGAAGGAAATGTATGAACAATACTTAGAGAAAAGATGAACTAGAATGACTAGTGCGGTATTGAATACAGCACCCGGCGAAAACGCAGGGTGTGAATATTCGTACAAAGATCCAAATTTACAAACAATAAATAATTAAAAAAAAATACAAAAATATTTATATGTAGAAAAGAAAAGAGAACTTAAATAATAAAACATAAGGAATAATAAGGAATAATAATAATAATAATGTCTTATTCTGGGCAGTCTGATGATCTGGTGAAAAAAAGTAGTATGTTTTTTCTGATACGTACCGTTTTTATTTATTAACTGAGAGAATAAGAAGGCACTCATGTTTCAATGCAATCCATCCTTTTATTCCACATATCAGGTCTCAGATACAGGTAGTGAACAACAGGCTGCTTCACGCTATGATGCGCTTCCTCAGGTCATAGATACAGGTAGTGACCAACGGCTGTTTCATGCTGAGACCTGATAAGTGAAATAAAATAGATGGATTGCTTTGAAATGTGAGTGCCTTCTTATTCTCTCAGTTAATGGGTTTAAGCTAAGCTTCTGGATTGAGCACCACTCAAGCACTCTTGGAAAAGGTGCATTTTGGTGTAGTCTGCAGCACGCACACAGCATTAGCAGTGCCGATTTTCTTCATCTTTGGATTTACCATTATGTGTTTTGTCTGTGGTATTGTTGTCATATTTGTTATATTCTAGTTTGCAACATATCCATTTATTTTGCAGATTCTTTCTGGATTTTTTTGTGGATTTTCCCCATTGACTCCCCTCTCTTTAGGAAATCTTTATGTTATGGTGTTCCCTCATGTTACAATATTAATTGGTTCTGGGACGACCATTGTATGTTGAAACCATTGTATGTTGAGACCAGAACTTTATGGAAACCTGGTAATTGGTTCTAAAGGCACCAAAATGTCATCCAAAAAGTGAGAATTAAAGAAAAATAAGTATATAACTAATATAGATAAAGCAAATCCTTACATATAAAAGTGATAAGGATCTGCTGGGAGCTGTAAATCACGGTCTATTTCAGTGTTTCCCAAGCAGGGAGCCTCCAGCTGTTGCACAACTACAACTCGCAGCATGCCCGGACAGCCAAAGGCATGCTGGGAGTTGTAGTTTTGCAACCGCTGGGGGCACCCTGCTTGGGAAACACTGGTCTATGTAGAGGACAGGAGCTTCTTCGGGGTCCTATACAGTACACAGTGTCCTAAAAAAGTTACATGGAGCCGCCCTCACCTGGTGTCCAAAGGAGCAGGTAATCCTGGTACAGGTAAAGTGTACAGAACATGTAATACCTCCTGTACTGTAGGGGGCGCTACCAGACATCATTCAGTGCATACACTTCAGTAATACAGGGGTTTTACCAGTAAAATGTCCATTCTGATTGGTCAGTTCTTCCGGCCATTGACACGTTTCACAGATCTGGGCTGTCCGTAACATTGTATGTTGAGTCTGGTTTCAAGTTACATTGGCCCAGAAAAGACCATTGTATGTTGAAACTATTGTATGTTGAGGCCATTGTAAGTTGAGGGATCACTGTATTGACTGTGGTAGTTGTAGCATATAAGAAATTCAAATATTGGCCCTCATTTACTATTCTAAACTTATTTTGTCGGGTTTTTTTTGTCGCATCTTTGTCTGCGACATGTCGCAGACATCGTGTGCCAGTCTGCTAAATTTTTTCCCGACAGACCCGAAAAAGGGGCGTAACCCGACATTTCTGAGCTCTCCCACGTATTTATAAAGGTTTCCAACCCGAATTTGTTAAATTGTTGTGGATTTTTTCCCGACAACTCAGAGGAGTTGGAAACCAAAACCAACAAAACCCACGTGCGACAAACAGGATGCAACATAATAATAAATACCAGGGGAAAAAAGCAATCGGGTAAGAAAGCAAGATAGACTTACAACCCGATTTTCGAAGTAAATGAGGGCCATTGTTTTGATGGGTTTTCTGGTGGTGGCTTCACACAGCAGGTTTGTGGCATCTAGGAATATCTTGCTCTGTACAGGAAGGACCGCTTTCTCATTACATAAACATGTTTGTTTTTCACATAGTCAGGAAGTGCGGTGAGTGACCGTACCTGTTAGTAACCAGGGACTGTAACAGCTAGAAAAAGACTAGTGAGACAGGTACAGAGAACTGATCGGTTCTTTGCTTTGTATATGTAGGTAAGCTAAAAGAATAGCCTATTTTTTCCATTTGCTTGGACCTAGACACACAGAGGGTTAAATACATAAATGTTTGCAAAGTGCTTATGTTTCTTAAAATTTTGTGCATGCCGTTCCTGTGTAGACCCATGTGTCTCCATGGTTAAAGCATATAAACAAACGCTGTATTTGTTGGAGTCTTAGTCCGGATACCCATACTGATCATTAGGTATGGACAGTTACAGTCCCCCCCCCCCCCCCCCCCCCACCAATCGGAGGGGATTTTAGTCCGATAAAACTGACATATCAAAACTTTTGGCATGTCTGCATGACATCACAACATTTTTCTAAATAACAGTTACATTTGAAGAAGAAACTTCATTCATGAACCTTATGCAAAGGGGGTGGCCTGAAAGCTACAGTGACCCTCATCTTACAATGGCCTCAACATACAATAGTTTCAACATACAATGGTCTTTTCTGGACCATTTTAACTTGAAACCAGACTCCACATACAATGTTACGAACAGTCCAGATCTGTGAAACGTGTCAATGGCCGGAAGAACTGACCAATCAGAATGGGCAATTTGCTGGTAAAACACCTGTATTACTGAAGAGTATGCACTGACTGATGTCTGGTAGCGCACACTACAGTACAGGAGGTATTACATGTTCTGTACACTTTACCTGCTCCTTTGGACACCAGGTGGGGGCGACTCCATGTTACTTTTTTAGGACACTGTGTACTGTACAGGATCCTGAAGAAGCTCCTGTCCTGTACATAGACCAGTGTTTCCCAAGCAGGGTGCTCCCAGCGGTTGCAAAACTACAACTCCCAGCCTGCCCGGACAGCCTTTGGCTGTCCGGGCAGGCTGGGAGTTGTAGTTTTGCAACAGCTGGAGGCTGAAATAGACAGTGATTACAGCTCCCAGCAGATCTTTATTACTTTTATATGTAAGGATTTGCTTTATCTATATTAGTTATCTACTTATTTTTCTTTAATTCTCACTTTTTCCTATTTTTGGATGACATTTTGGTGCTTTTAGAACCAATTACCAGGTTTCCATAGAGTTGTGGTCTCAACATACAATGGTTTCAACATACAGTGGGCGTCCCAGAACCAATTAATATTGTAACTTGAGGGATCACTGTATATGTTCAGTGATTTTTGCCTTGTTTTGGGGGGCTCTCGCACGTAAATCAGTTGTAGCAAAATGCTGAAATAATTTGTTGGAAGTAGAATCTGTCCGGTGGTAACAATGGAATCCAGACATGTTTTATACCTCTTTTTAAAGTATAAATGTTATAAAAAGATAATTTGATCAATAGCTGGCAGCATGTTAGTATAAAACGATAAGCAGCAAAATGATGATTAATGGTCTGTTGAGGAAGAACTAAAAATGATAAATATGGAGTATAGTAATTGATACTAGTTAGTGAAAGTAAAGCCAGTGATGCTATTGTTCTAATGATCAGGGCAGGATAAGCAGATTTTTCTAATATCACTTGAATACTCCTTGGAGATTCACGCTGCCTGTGAAGTGATGCAGCATGAATTATACATAGTAACATAGTGTATAAAGTTGAAGAAAAGACCAGAGTCCATCAAGTTCAACCTATATCCCTATTGTGTTTCTACTGTGTTGACCCAGAGGAAGGCAAAAAACCCTTATGAGGATGATGCCAATTGGCAGTCAGAGTAAATCCCTGGATTAACTTTCTGTCTTAGTAGGGATGTCCCGATACTGGTATCGGTATCAGGGCCAATACTAGCTATTTGCATGGTATCGGGGACTCGTTTAATGTCCCCGATACCTGCTGCTGCTCCATTGTCCCGTTCTTCCGTCCTCCGGGATGCATCATGTCGTCCTACGGAGGAGCATGTGACATACACGTCACTCCGCCTCCTCCCCTGCGCCCGGTGTAACGCTACGGAGGAAGCAGAGTGACGTATATGTCACATGCTACTCCATAGGACGACATGATGCGGACCGGAGAACGGAACAGTTGAGCGGCAGCACCCGACGGAGGGGGGCTTCTACTAATGTCTACCGGGGGGGCCCTTCTGCTGTTGTCGCGAGGGGGGGGCCCTGCTGCTGTTGTCGCGAGGGGGGGGCCCTGCTGCTGTTGTCGCGAGGGGGGGGCCCTGCTGCTGTTGTCGCGAGGGGGGGCCCTGCTGCTGTTGTCGCGAGGGGGGGACCCTGCTGCTGTTGTCGCGAGGGGGGGGGCCCTGCTGCTGTTGTCGCGAGGGGGGGGGCCCTGCTGCTGTTGTCGCGAGGGGGGGGCCCTGCTGCTGTTGTCGCGAGGGGGGGCCCTGCTGCTGTTGTCGCGAGGGGGGGGCCCTGCTGCTGTTGTCGCGAGGGGGGGGCCCTGCTGCTGTTGTCGCGAGGGGGGGGCCCTGCTGCTGTTGTCGCGAGGGGGGGGCCCTGCTGCTGTTGTCGCGAGGGTGGGCCCTGCTGCTGCTGCTGCTGCTGTCGCGAGGGGGGGCCCTGCTGCTGCTGCTGCTGTCGCGAGGGGGGGCCCTGCTGCTGTAGCAAGGGGGGCCCCACTGTCTAAATGGGGGCTGCTAATGTCTACAAGGGGGCTGCTGCTAATGTCTACAAGGGGGCTGCTGCTAATGTCTGCAAGTGGATACTACCTACTATTAAAGGCAATCTTACAGCAGAGTCACCTGCACTAACTTGAATTTATAGGTAGATAGGTCAGGTGACCCGGTTTCTGCTGCTGCTCACCATGTGTACATCGGTCTCACCGCCAATGCAAATTCCTTGTTCTGTCCAATGGAGAAGAGCGAAATCTTGGCTCATATTACAGCAGCCGCCTCCATTGTACACAACAAGAAATCACATATACGGTAAACTGCGCCAGATTCTGTCAGATTCCCTTTAACCACTTAAGGACCTAGGGCGTATGGATACGCCTTGACGTCCTGGTACTTAAGGACCCAGGGCGTATCCATACGCCCGTGGGAATTTCGGTCCCCGCCGCGCGCTGGGCGGGGACCGGACCGGGATGCCTGCTGATATCGTTCAGCAGGCATCCCGCACAAATGCCCAGGGGGGTCATTAGACCCCCCCATGTCGGCGATCGCGGCAGATCGTTGGTGAATTCACACTAACGATCTGCCGCGATTCGGGTCATACGGGTCACGTGTGACCCGCTGACCCGAAGATACAAGGTGATCGGGGGTGTACAATACACCCCCTATCACCCACTGTATCTATGGGGAGGTGGCGATTTCGTCACCCCCCCAGGAGCGCTGCTATTGGCTGGACGATCGTCCAGCCAATAGCAGCCGGCGGGGGAGGGGTTGACTGCATCTTCTTGCAGCTCTGCCCGTTAGCTGAGTTCAGTCACAGGGCAAAGCTGCTCGAAGGTGCCAGGGACCCCCCCCCCCTGTGAGGATTGGAGCCCCCTCAGGACCGACGATCCCCCATAGAGCAGGGACAGAAAAAACCCCAGGGAAAGGTAGGAAAAAATAGTGTAAAACAGTAAAATAAAAGTAAAAAAAAAAAATCCCCCCCCCCCCCCTGACCCCCTAATAGGTCCCCAAGGGTCTGCCTGAGATTTTTTAGCTTGACCCGGGCCCTATTAGGGGTTCAGGGCGCTGCATTTGGCCCCCCATTTTTTTTGGCCGCAGCTGTTTATTTTTGTTCATATAACGGTGTGTGATTTCTAATCACACACCGTTATATATATATAGTATACACCAAGCACACACACTACATACATTCCCGCCACCCCCCCACACACACCCCCTCCCACCCCTCTCCCCCACCACCGCCCCCCGCCACCGTAGAAAAAGGCGATGGCTCGCCGGGCATTTTCGGTAGCGGAGGCATACGCTTTTCTTGCCTCCGACTCCGAATCTGTCAGTGAGGACGATGAAGATCCAACATTCCTGTGTTCTTCATCGTCCTCCTCCTCATCATCTAGTACTGATGATGAGCCCCCTGCACGGCGGCGGAGACGCCGCCAGGCGAGGCCACGCACCCCCCATGAAAGTGCCCCAGTGGCTGGCACTAGTGCGAGTGGTGATGCCGCTCGTACTAGGAGTCCAACCCCCCAGGCAATTTTACCGGAGCTCCCTTCCGGTGAACCTGTCTGGAGGACCCCCAGAGGGTTATCAGCCACGGATTCCGGAGTTTGTTGGCGACTCCGTAATCCGGATTGACACGGCTGGATTCACTGAATTTGACTTTTTCAGTTATTTTTTCAGTGACAGCCTGGTCAATCACATGGTGGAGCAGACTAATCTGTACGCCAGGCAGTTCATCGCCCACCACCCTGATTCTTTTTTGGCCAGGTCCAATGAATGGTACGCCGTCAGTGCAGCAGAAATGAGGACATTTTGGGGCCTCGTGCTGCACATGGGCCTGATCAAAAAGCCAAGTGTCAGGCAGTACTGGAGCGGGGACGTCCTCTACCAGACCTCGCTGTACAGTATGGCCATGGCACGGAAGCGGTTCGAGGCCATTCGGAAATGCCTGCATTATGCAGATAATGCGGCATGTCCACCACGAAGTGATCCCACCTATGACCGGCTTTACAAAGTGAGGCCGGTCATCGATCACTTTGGGGCCAAATTTTTGGAGGCCTATGTACCGCTTAGGGAGCTCTCTGTAGATGAGTCTCTCATCAGTTTTAAGGGGAGACTCATCTTCCGCCAGTATATTCCCTCGAAGCGGGCGCGATATGGCGTGAAGCTATATAAACTTTGTGAGAGTACCTCCGGGTTCACTCTCAAGTTTAGGGTGTATGAGGGACGAGATTCCCGTATTGAACCCCCAGATTGTTCCCCCACTCTGGGTGTTAGCGGGAAAATCGTTTGGGACCTTATGTACCCATTGCTGGATAAGGGTTACCACGTATACGTGGACAACTTTTATACCAGCATCCCTCTCTTCACATCCCTTGCCGCCAGATCGACGTCCGCTTGTGGGACCGTGCGGAAGAATCAGAGAGGCCTCCCTCTAAATTTTGTTCAGACACCTATGCCCAAGGGTGAGTCCCGTGCCCTTACCCATGAAAACCTGTTGCTGGTCAAGTATAAGGATAAGAGGGATGTCCTTATGCTGACCACTATTCATGGTAATGGCAGCTCACCTGTCCCTGTGCGAGGTACCACAACACCGGTCCTCAAGCCCGATTGTATTCTGGACTACAATCGGTATATGGGGGGAGTTGATCTTTCTGATCAAATCCTGAAGCCATATAACGCCATGCGGAAAACACGTGTATAGTACAAGAAAGTTGCGGTCTACTTGGTACAGGTTGCCATGTACAACTCTTTTGTACTGTACCAGAACGCTGGCAACACAGGGATATACCTTCAGTTCCAAGAAGAAGTCCTAAAGGTCCTGATCTTTGCTGACCGGGAAAGAGCAGGCCGGAGTTCAGAAGGAACTGGAGTAATAGGTGCCAGGATCGTCCCAGGCCAACACTTTCCAGGTGAGGTCCCCCACACTGGAAAGAAGGGACGATCCCAGAAAAAATGCAGAGTGTGTAACAGGAGGGGGATACGGAAGGACACCACCTATCAATGTGACACTTGCCCTGATCATCCGGGCCTCTGCATTAAAAACTGCTTCAGGGAGTATCACACTTCCATGCAGTACCAAGTCCAGAGTACATTCCAAGTTTTAACCCCATGAAACCACTAAATTGCCCAAAAAACTCTCATAAAAAAAAAAAAACTGATAAGACCTCTGGGGGTATTTTTTTCTCTGGGTCATGGGTCACTGAGTCACTATCATCGGGGACTTTTTATGTTGCCTCAAATGCGCAGCGCTCTCTATCGCCACCTGAGCGGGGTGCGCATTTGAGGCAACAGGTTAGGTACGGCCACACACATCACATTCCCAGAATGATGATTCAGAGCATAGGGTTTGGGGTGGGCATATTTTTTAGTTTTGGCTATGCTCTGGGTCATCATTCTGTAAACATAACCTGTTTTATCCTTTTATGTCCCACTGTACCCCTTGTTAGTTATTAGTGTACCCCATATAATGCCCCTTGAGGGGGGGGGTCCCACTGTTCTGGCTCCATAGGCAGAAGCTCAAGGCCCCTGACTGCCCTCCTGTTCCTCCGTGACCAGTGTGCACCCGGAGATCTGTTTTACACCAAGATATGAGGTATGTCCTTTTTCCAAAGAAATGTATTTACAAATGTAATTTTTTTTTTTTTGCTCTTCTGGCAGTAAATGCGACATGTCACGCCCCCCCCCCCCCCCCCATTTCAGCAAAATTAGCAAATGTGACTCTTTCTCTTCTGAGCATTGTAGCGCTCCTGCAGTGCATTTGACATCCACTTATGGGGTACCTCCATACTCAGAAAAGATGGGGTTACAAATTTTGGGGGGTATTTTATGCTATTAACCCTTGCAAAAATGTGAAATTTGGGGGGAAACACACATTTTAGTGAAAAAAATATATATTTTTTTTACATATGCAAAAGTCGTGAAACCCCTGTGAGGTATTAAGGCTCACTTTATTCCTTGTTACGTTCCTCAAGGGGTCTAGTTTCCAAAATGGTATGCCATGTGTTTTTTTTTTTTGCTGTTCTCGCACCATAGGGGCTTCCTAAATGCAGCATGCCCCCCGAGCAAAATTTGCTCTCAAAAAGCCAAATATGACTCCTTCTCTTCTGAGCATTGTAGTTCGCCCAAAGTGCACTTCAGGTCAACTTATGGGGTACCTTCATACTCATAAGATATGGGGTTACAAATTTTGGGGGGTATTTTCTGCTATTAACCCTTGCAAAAATGTGAAATTTGGGGGGGAAACACACATTTTAATGAAAAAAAATAATATTTTTTTACATATGCAAAAGTCGTGAAACCCCTGTGGGGTATTAAGGCTCACTTTATTCCTTGTTACGTTCCTCAAGGGGTCTAGTTTCCAAAATGGTATGCCGTGTGTTTTTTTTTTTTTTGCTGTTCTGGCACCATAGGGGCTTCCTAAATGCAACATGCCCCCCAAGCAAAATTTGCTCTCAAAAAGCCAAATATGACTCCTTCTCTTCTGAGCATTGTAGTTCGCCCGAAGTGCACTTCAGGTCAACTTATGGGGTACCTCCATACTCATAAGAGATGGGGTTACAAATTTGGGGGGGTATTTTCTGCTATTAACCCTTGCAAAAATGGGAAATTTGGGGGGAAACACACATTTTTGTGAAAAACATATATATATTTTTTACATATGCAAAAGTCGTGAAACCCCTGTGGGGTATTAAGGCTCACTTTATTCCTTGTTACTTTCCTCAAGGGGTCTAGTTTCCAAAATGGTATGCCATATGTTTTTTTTTTTGCTGTTCTGGCACCATAGGGGCTTAAATGTGACATGCCCCACAAAAACCATTTCAGAAAAACTCACTCATCAAAATGCCACTGTCGCTCCTTCCCTTATGAGCCCTCTACTGCGCCCGCCGAACACTTGACATACACATATGAGGTATTTCCTTACTCGAGAGAAATTGGGTTACACATTTTAAGAAAATTTCTCTCTTTTTACCCCTTGTAAAAATGCAAAAACTGGGTTTACAAGAACATGCGAGTGTAAAAAATTAAGATTTTGAATTTTCTCCTTCAACTTGCGGCTATTCCTGTGAAACACCAAAAGGGTTAACAAACCTTTTGAATGTCATTTTGAATACTTTGAGGGGTGCAGTTTTTATAATGGTGTCATTTATGGGGTATTTCTAATAAGAAGGCCCCTCAAATCCACTTCTAAACAGAACTGGTCCCTGAAAAAATCAAATTTTGAAAATTTTGTGAAAAATTGGAAAATTGCTGCTGAAATTTGAAGCCCTCTGATGTCTTTCAAAAGTAAAAACTTGTCAACTTTATGATGCAAACATAAAGTAGACATATTGTATATGTGAATCAATATATAATTTATTTGAAATATATATTTTCCTTATAAGCAGAGAGCTTCAAAGTAAAAAAAAATGCTAAATTTTAAATTTTTTCATAAAATTTTGGAATTTTTCACCAAGAAATGATACAAGTATCGACAAAATTTTACTGCTAACATAAAGTAGAATATGTCACGAAAAAACTATCTCGGAATCAGAATGAAAGGTCAAAGCATCCCAGAGTTATTAATGCTTGAAGTGACAGTGGTCAGATGTTAAAAAAATGGCCGGGTCCTTAAGGTATATTTGGGCTGGGTCCTTAAGGGGTTAAAATATAAGTACTCGTACTTGGTATCGTCGAGTACTAGAATTAAAGTATCGGTACTGGTACTCGGTCTTAAAAAAAAAAATGGTATCGGGACATCCCTACCTAATAATCTAGTATCCATAACCTGTGATATTATTATTCTCCAGAAATGCATCTAGGCCCCTTTTTTAACTCTTGTTAAGCTCCCCATGACCACATCCTCTGGCAGAGAGTTCCATAGAACCCCCGACTGCTGTGTAGAAACTTCTTTCCTCTAGGCTTGGAGGATGCCCACTTGTTATAAATACAGTCCTAGGTATAAATGGGTCATGGGTGAGATCTCTGTACTGCCCCCTGATGTATATACATAGTTAAGTTGCCTCTAAGCCTTCTTTTTTTTTTTTTTTTTAACTAAATAGCTCTAATTTTGATCTGTACTGTAGTTCTCCTATTCCCCTTATGCCCGTCTATGAACCCTCTCCAGCTCCACTATATCTTTCTTGTACACTGGTGCCCAGTACTGTACACAGTATTCTATGTGTGGTCTGACTGTTGATTTGTTCAATGGAAGAATTATTTCCTTGTTGTAGGCATCTTTTCATGTACCGCTTAATTTTATTTGTCTTGGCTGCAGCTGCCCGACACTGGTCGCTACATTTAAATTTACTGTTAGCTAAGACTCCCGAGTCCTTTTTTTTCCTATTGCGGTATCGCGGTATTACCGCCTGTAGAACCCAACCCCCCCAAGCGAGCGGGGTCCCTGTGCCCACTAACTGTGTCAAATGTGCCCCCCGCGAGCGCTACCATCACCGCTAGCGGGGTCCCTGTGCCCACTAGCGGTGTCACAAGAATTCCGAGCGCGGCTCTGTTCCCCGTCCCTGTCAGCTCTTAGGGTACGGGAACAGATTTAAAAGCCTTGCGCGCAGCTAACGTAGTACTGCACATGCACAGTACTACGCAAATAGCATAGGGCTAATGCTAGGCTCCTAGCGCTGCCTACATTAGCCCTACGCTATTTGCGTAGTGCTGCACCTGCGCAGTACTGCGTTAGCTGCGCGCAAGGCTTTTAAATCTGTTCCCGTACCCTAAGAGCTGACAGGGACGGGGAACAGAGCCGCGCTCGGAATTCTTGTGACACCGCTAGTGGGCACAGGGACCCCGCTAGCGGTGATGGTAGCGCTCGCGGGGGGCACATTTGACACAGCTAGTGGGCACAGGGACCCCGCTAGCGGTGGGGATTGATCGTGCTCGCTGGGACACAGTAAACAGATTAGCCGCGCTGGGCTCTACGATTCATCCGGAGGGAGGGGCCCGACCGGTATAGTGGTATGGGCAAAAATCCATACCGTTGGAGGAAAAAAAAAACGGTATCTGGTTCATACCGGTATACCGCCCAGCACTAATAGAGACTAAATTTTGATTTACAGCAACTTTAACTTTTGAACATTATGAAACTGTAGAGAAAAATGGAAATGTTCTATTGTCGTCTTCTGCAGAATTTTGGAGGGAGAAAAAATACAATCGTTCAGTTTCAATCCCGTATCGTTGGGCTTGCAATGTTTTCTGAAAGTTGGCAATGGGTTTCTTCTTAAAGGGTATGCTATACAGGCGGACTCTCTTAACCTGAGGATTTAGTTGAGGACCAACCTATTATAAAGAGGTCGATGTACATGACCTCTAATGAGTTCTCCGCTTTGTCATCATGGTTTTTACACTATGCTAATGATTGTCTATTGCAAATATACATGGTCATAAGAAAATTATCTTACAGATATACAACTATTGTCTCAAAATACCAAATATTCAGTCGAATTGATGATGCAAGTTTGAAAATTTAAATTAAATTTTTTTTTTTACTAATGGTTGACCAATTTATTTTCTCATCCACAGACCTTTACAGCATGGTGTAATTCACATCTCCGGAAGGCTGGGACACAGATTGAAAATATAGACGAAGACTTCCGAGACGGCCTCAAACTAATGTTATTGCTCGAAGTAATTTCAGGTAATGATATTTGTGTAAAATTAAACGCGTGTGTTTATGATACGGTATTGTGATGCTTTGTCTAGTATGGACAAGCTGACTACTAGACACTATTGTCAATATATTATTGATATATTCTCAGAATATAATATACATATTACATGAGGCTTAGAGTAGACAGGCCCAATTTCTGCACTTAGAGTGCTTTTGGAAACTTAAATTTTTCTACATTTTGTTACTGCTAAAATAGAAAAAAAATTTAGTTTTTTTCTATTATTCTGCACACAATACCACATAATAACAAAGTGAAAACAGAACTTTGTGAATTTTTGCTAATTTATTGATGTAAGTATTTAGGCCCTTTAATTTGAACTTTAAAGGAGTATTCCGGACCTTAAACATCTTATCCCCCTATCCAAAGGATAGGGGATAAGATGTCTCACCGCGGGGGTCCCGCCGCTGGGGACCCCCGCAATCTTGTATTCGCCACCCACCTGTTTGAGCTGCACGTCGTGGTGCCAGCTCACATACAGCCGGGTGGCGACCACGGGGCCGGAGTATCGTGACTGTCACGCCCCCTCCAATAGACTTGCAAGGCGGGGGGTGACATCGCACAGGGACAGAGTCGTGACGTCTCGATAGTCCGGCCCCATGGTCGCACCCGGCTGTATGTGAGCTGGCACCGTGGCGTGCAGCTCAAACAGGTGGGTGGCGAATACAAGATTGCAGGGGTCCCCAACGGCGGGACCCCCGCATTGTCTCATGGCCGGAGTATCCCTTTAAGCATCTTTGGCAGCATTTACAGCCTCCAGTCATCATTGGTATGATGCACACCTGGATTTGGGATTTTCTGACTTCTCTGCAAATCCTCTCAAGCTCTATCAGTTTGGATGGAAACTTCTTTGGACAGACGTTTCCAAGTCTCTCCCAGAGATGTTCAACTGGTTTTCATTAACCACCACTCTGGTCCAGAGGACTTAGGTTTTCAATAAGAACATCTCTGTACTTTTCTTCATTCAGCTTTTCCTCAACCCTGACCTGTCTCTGTTCCAACCACTGAAAAACACCTCCACTGCATGTTACTGCCACCACTGTGCTTCACTGTAGGAATAGTTTTGGCACGTGATGACCAGTGCCTTGATTCTTTCAGACATGAAGCTAAAAAGTTTAATCTGGTTTAATCAGACTAGAGAATCTTGTTTCTCACAGTCTAAGCATCCTTTAGGTGCCTTTTTGCATTCTTCAGACAGGCTTTCGTGTATTTACCGAAAAGTCTTTTTTTTTTTTTTTTTTTTCTGGCCACCCTGCCATAAAGCCTAGATTGGTGGAGTGCTACATTGATGTTTGACCTACTGAAAGTTTCTCCCATCTGCACACAGGATCTTTGGAGCTCTTCCAGAGGGACCATTGGGTTCTTGGTCACCACTCTTAGCAATTACCTAGTTTGTTGGGGTGGCCAGCTCAAGAAAAAGTCCTGGGAATTGCATAATTCTTCCATTTAAATGGGCACTCTCATTAAAAAAAAAATTTGCTTTTGCACTCCTTATGGTAAATAAAAAATATTTCTAATCTACTTTGTTTAAAAAAATATATAGATGTTTTTTATTTATGTTTAAAAAAGCAGCTACTAGGTGTCTCCCTACTTGTCCAGAGCACATATCCACCCATCTTTTGCACAGACTTTGGACTCCTGCTGGCCTGGTAGAAGTCCAAACTCTGGAAATGCTGAGGGGGTGTGTGCAGCCTTATCCAATAAAAGCTCACCTCACACACTGAACTGCTCTGGGCTGTGTATAGCAAAGTTAGGGAGGAAGTTCTCCCCTGTATGGCTTCAGATGATGTGATGCCTGCTGGGTAACGCCCCTTCCCAGTCTGTAAATCTGACCGAGACTGAGCAGAAAATACAGAGTAATATCAAGGTAGAAAAATAAAAAATAAAAATAAAGGCAGGGGTTGTTTTTCATGATGGGGGCAGTGAACTGGGAGGATTATAAAATGTAACAAGATCATGAGAGGTACTCTTTAAAAATTATAGAGGTGTGCTCTCGTAAACTTTCAGTGCAGCAGATTTTATTTTGTACCCTTCTCTACAAATGTGCCTCCACACGATCCTATCTGAGCTCTAAGGCAGTTTTTCTACCTCCTAGCTTGATGTTTGCTCTTAGGCTGCTTTCACACTATAAAGTTCTTCCGTTTTAAAGAGCTGTTATATTTTTCCGTTATGAAAATCTTTAAAAACGGACGTTTAACCGCCGTTACAAAATCCCATACGGCCGTGATCACATAGACTTGAATGGGATTTTTACATTATCCGTCTTAACCTGTCATAGCCCGTTATTAATAACAGACGTTATTTTGTGACAGGAGAAAAATAGTGTATTGTTTTTCCACAAATAATGTCCATTATTAACGGGCTATGATGGGTTAAACGGATAATGTAAAAATCCTATAGACTTTATGGGATTTTGTAAATGCCGTTTTTAAGGGTTTTCATAACAGAACATTAGAACGGCTCTTTAAAACGGAAGAACTTTATAGTGTGAAAGCAGGCTTATATGTATTGTCAGCTATGAGATCTTATGTAGACATTGTGAATAGGGATTGACCGGTTATCGGTTTGGCCGATAATCACGATTTAAGGCATTATCGTCAATTAACTTGCCGATAATCCAATAATGCCCCGCACCGTGACTGCCGGAATATCGGTATAAGTTATCGGCTATCGGCCCTAACCTCCACAGATTATCGGTATCGGCCCTAAAAAAAAAAAACAATATCGGTCGATCCCGAATTGTGAATAAACCCTTAATGTTGCAGCAAATTTGAAATTTATTTTTAACTTTTTTTGTTTCTCAACAGCACCAAGTGGGGTCTTGGCATCTTTAATATTACCATAAAATGTATTGTGGAACCAATGTAATTGGCAAGAAGGATGGCTGCAGCTAATTGCTGGCTGTTGCTGGCTAATAAGATAAGACGATAGTCTAGTGTCATTGTGATTTCAGTAGGGGCCCAGGGATAGAGTGGCAAGATGACTTGGAATCTTGTTATCTTATCACTTTCACAGCCATGGAGACACAGTGAGTGTCTCTTGCTCAGGGTCCCACAGGGAATTGTCCTGCTCCCCTGTGGCCATTCCAAATCTGCTGAATGCTTACAATGAAAATCACTCCAGACCAAGACAAACCCTATTATATTTTAAAGGAATCCATCATGCAACTGATCCCTCAATATGGCATAGTTTGCAGCCACAAGAGTAACCAGTGCCTTGGAAGATTAAATCCTATTGGTTTGAGTGCTGGAGCTTAGTTGTACCACTGAAGAGAAATTATGAAGCCTTATGGAGTATTGGTTTACACTGCACATACTAAATATTTTAGTTTTTACCTCAACACAGGGGAACGTTTACCTAAACCTGAACGAGGCAAAATGCGAGTGCACAAGATCTCCAATGTCAACAAAGCTCTGGACTTTATTGCCAGTAAAGGGGTGAAACTGGTGTCCATAGGTGCAGAAGGTAAGGGATTTATTATTGTTCCTCTTCCTACATTCTGTTATTATACTGGCTGAATTGGTTATATGTACTGATGGCAGCTCCTACTCTACAGATACTTTTAGGTGCACTACTTACCTCATTACAAAAGTAGTAGGTGTAGTACAGAAAATATAAATGACTAAAAGTCAAAGGAAAAAAATACCTAAGCCATTTAGGGCACATGGAGGGCATAGAGTGGGGTTCCCCATTTAAATCCCCCACATTCAGTAGCAAAGAGCAGCTGTCACTTTTGTGAACCCATTAATTTGTATATAGGAACAAGCCAACCGGCACTACTGAGCTGGAAAAAATTGTTGATAAATGAGCACAGTCCAGGGTCCCGTATTCGGGTTAGGGCCAATAATACAAGCAGGTGTGTGGAGGTGCTAATAGTCCAGAAATACAGTGTAATATACCAGTGAAAAGAATGAAAGTTGCACTCACCACAGACACTGTAGGGTGTTTTTCAGTTTAAGATTTATTTCATGTTGCAGACAAGGTTACAAATCACGCAGTGGAGGGAAGGGGGAGAACAGACATCAGCTCCGAGGAGCTGACAAGAAACAGCTACAAATCGTTTCGCAGATAAAACTGCTTGTTCATGCTACTTTTGTGAACCCATTAATGTATTTAACTTGTACAGTATTACATGCAAAGTCATTTGAATGAATGGCCAAACAACACTTCCCCTGCAGCAGCCAGCCACCGTGTGCTTCAACAATAACCGTTAAAGATGTACTCTGATGGGAAACATTTTTTTTAATCAACTGGTGCCAGGAAGTTAAACAGATTTGTGAATGACTTCTATTAAAAAATATTTACCCTTCCAGTACTTTTTAGCAGCTGTATGCTACAGAGGAAATTCTTTTTAATTTTTTTATTTCTTTTTTGCCTTGTCCGCAGTGCTCTCTGCTGATGCACTGGGTTTCCTATGGGGATTTTCTCCTGCTCTGGACAGTTCCTGATACGGGCTTCAGGTGTCAGCAGAGAGCACTGTAGACAAGACAAAAAAGAAATTCAAAAAGAAAAGAATTTTCTCTGTAGCATACAGCTGCTAAAAAGTACTGGAAGGGTAAAGATTTTGTAATAGAAGTAATTTACAAATCTGGCACCAACTTTCTGGCACCAGATGATGTAAAAAAATTTTTTTCTACCGGAGTACCCCTTAAATAACCTGAGGTTTTCTGGGACTCTTATAATATCTGATATGACACCTGCCAATCAGCTGTTTGCCAGAGCCTTAACGCCTGTATATTCGGAGTGCTGGGAGCAGACAGCTCTGTACATTATGTAATGGGTTACAGTGGGTTTGCTCTTATTCGCTGTTGGCTCTGTTTTCTGTATATGCAGGCATCATTGCTCTGGCAAACATTTGATCAGCAGAGGTGCCAGGTATTGTAGTCCCTCTGATCAGATATGCATGGACTATCCTGAGGGAAAACCCCTTTAATTTCAGGGCCGGATTGACTTTAGAAAGGGAGTCAAGCAAAGTGCTGTGAGAAGGACAGGTCCTTTCCAGGGATGATGAGATTCACCTTCCTGAATTTTCTTTTTTAATGTGCATGTTTCCAGAACCTAAAGCAATCTCAAATTAAATCAGTCACATCACACATTCAGCTGATTATTGTTCACTTTATTGAGGCTGGATTCACACCACGTTTTTACAATACAGTTCCCATGTACGTTTTCAATTTGAAACCCGAACAAAGAGGATGTGCAGCTCACAATTAATTAGCCGAGGTAAGGAGGTTGTGCACCTACACCTGGTGTTGGGATATGAGAAATATGTTTAAACAGTAACCAACCCCTCAAGACAAGTACCAGTTGCCTGATACATAGATGAACAATATAAATAGTAAATACCTTGATCGTGCTTCAATTACAAGATACAAATTTTGAAAAAATAATTAATTTATTTTAAAATACAAACTATCAGATAGTATATTTTACCTCATAACACAGGGCCCTTGTGCAGAGGATAATCAGATATAATAGTTAAAACATAAAACCAAATTGAGAATAAACACCGATTACTAAAAATGAAGAAATAATATGAAATTGTATGCCACTTCCGGTAATCCAGCAACTGATAGTCCAGAAATGATATGGGATTCCGGTGACTGAATGCAAATAGATGAAATATAATTACCAGCCTAATACGAGTTCCAACATAGCGTCACCTAAGGCTAGATGGTGAGGTCCGCAAGTCCTGAATGGTAAAAGACGCTGGCATGAGTCACTGCGGCGCTCTGCCTGCCACAGACCGGATTGAACAGAAGCAGCTTCCAAGATGGTTCGCTGTAGATGGTATCTAGCAATGGATTAATGCAGACCTCGTGGTATCCTGCTGGCGTGTGACATCACAGGCGCTTGGCAATGCTGCCTGGAAGTTGGACTCAGATGGTGTTGCTGGTTTAGCACAAAATGATGTTCAGGATCTTCAGGTAAGTGCGCGGTTAGGTATCGGTGATATAAGAAATAACTTGAGTACACCTAGACGCGATTCAGGGCTCTTATATGCACCGATACCTAACCGCGCACTTACCTGAAGGTCCTGAACATCATTTTGTGCTAAACCAGCAACACCATCTGAGTCCAACTTCCAGGCAGCATTGCCAAGCGCCTGTGATGTCACACGCTAGCAGGATACCACGAGGTCTGCATTAATCCATCGCTAGATACCATCTACAGCGAACCATCTTGGAAGCGGCTTCTATTCAATCCGGTCTGTGGCAGGCAGAGCGCCGCGGTGACTCATGCCAGCGTCTTTTACCATCCAGGACTTGCACCATCTATCCTTAGGTGACGCTATGTTGGAACTCGTATTAGGCTGGTAATTATATTTCATCTATTTGCATTCAGTCACCGGAATCTCATATCATTTACAGGACTTTAGATCATTTCTGGACTATCAGTTGCCGGATTACCGGAAGTGGCATACAATTTCATATTATTTCTTCATTTTTAGCTATCGGTGTTTATTCTAAATTTAGTTTTATGTTTTAACTATATCTGATTATTCTCTGCACAAGGGCCCTGTGCTATGAGGTAAAATATACCATCTGATTGTATTTTAAAATAAATTATTTTTTCAAAATTTGTATCTTTTAATTGAAGCACGATCAAGGTATATACTATTTATATTGTTCATCTATGTATCATGCAACTGGTACTTGTCTTGAGGGGTTGGTTACTGTTTAAACTTATTGAAAACCGTATGCATTGACTCTCCATTGAAAACCATATGCCAAAAGATGCATCCGGTTGTGTCCGTTTTGCATCCTGTACGGTTTTCTGTTTTTTTCCCGTACCCAAAACCATAGCCTACCACAGTTTTTGGTCCGGGTGAAAAACCTTATTGAAACATAAACGTTTTTATTTTTTAACATGGGAGTCAATGAGAACCGTACATAACCACATAACCATATGTGCGTACGGTTCCATACGGTTTTCACCATATGGTTTTTTACTTTGCACAGTTTTTTTTTCTTGGAATTTCAATCAAACAAGTGAAACGTTATTCATAATGGAGGGAAAAGTTAAAAAGTATACGTTTTTTTTCTTAAAAAACAGATGCAACCGGACATTATTTTTCGAACCGTATACGCATTAAAATTTGTACACACGTTTTGATACAGTTTAGTCAGGTTTTGAGGAATCCGTTTTTTTTATCAAAAACCTGATACAGGAACTGTATTGCATAAACGTGGTGTGAACCCAGCCTAACAGCATAATACTGTTGACAGTTTTGTGGGGGGCAGGGGTTCTTATTTTTTGTTTTTACTATAGTAATCTTATTGGGTAAGGAATTCCTTATGTTCTTAACAATCTGATTTTGTTCTGGTAACATAACAAGTACAATGTCCATTGGAAGTACAAAGTTTATTCCTTATCAGGGATGTATCTCATCATTTTATAACTATTTATTTTCCTGGTTCAATGTATTTTAAGTATAAGGCCCCTTTCACACTACCGTTAAAACCGTAAAAACCTCAGTCATGAACTCCTGTCAGTAAGTCCATAAAACGGCGTCAAAAAATCCCATTCATGTCAATGGGATTTTTTGACAATCCTTTAGCATCAGTTATGTCCTGTTGTGAATAACTTCCGTTATTTTTGACGGGGCAAATAACTGTGCATGCGCTAATTTTTGTCCTGTCAAAAAGAACGGTGGAATAACGGATGTTAAAATTTTAACATTGAAGTCTATGGGTGACAGATGTTCACGTTATGATCAGTTATGGCTACTGAGCATGCTCAGTACAGAATCACAACCAGGAAGTCACATGGAAATAAAATAACGGACTGTAATGGGTGATAATAGATGGTACATGTCCATTATTTTGACAGAATGTCATCAGTTATCATCCGTTGTATTCAGTTATTTCATCCATTTTTTTCACGACTGTTATTGCTGAATAACTGGTGTCAGGATGCAGGGACATACCGGTAGTGTGAAAGGGGCCTAATTTGTATTCAGAATTAATTACTTGTCTCAGTCCTACTCACTGTACCGAGAGATTTTTTAACTTTTTTCCCCTTAGGGTATGTTCACACTGAGGAATTGGAGAGGAATTTCCACAAGTAATTCTGCTCGCTTTTTCCTCTCCAAATCATTCAGCAGTGAAAATCCCCATAGAGCTGTGCAGAATTTCTGCCCCTCAGTTCACACTAAGGAATTTCCTCAAGCAGAATTCTGACGAGGAAGTCTGTTCCGCTTGAAGAAAGAACATGTTCTTTCTTTCAGGCGTAATCGGCGTCGTTCTCCCATAGAGATCAATGTTATTTTTTTTTTTCAGTCAGAAGCATTTCCACGCGGAATTTCCACATGAAAAAAATAAATAATTTTTATGAATAGAAATACTTGATACTCCTCCTCCGCATGAAACCTGCATTTCCGCGCGGAATTCCGTGCCGATTTCCGCGCCAATTCCGCGCAAAATCTCTGAGTTCTTGTGGAAAAGTAACAATATTTTGAGGCAGAAAATTTCTGCTTGATTTCCGCCCCAATTCCTCTGTGTGAACATACCCTTAGAACACCTTTGTATGGATACATATAAAATAGAACTAGAAACCAAAATCTGACCAGGCGCATAAGATGACCCTTTTGATATGTGGGTTTCTCTAAACTCCAAAATTAGCATGCACGCTGGGATTTGTTGAGCATGAAATTTTTTTTTTTAAATGCAGGGATTGGAATAAGCTGTTGACTACGAATCACTGCATCCAAAATAGTAGATAAAAATGTAATTTAAAAAAACTGAAACGGCCTACTGAATTCACGTTATTAGTACTCAAGATTCTAGCTTTCAAATGCTGTATTGTTGTTATATTGATCAACTATGGTGCACCATGCACATGTGTAGGAACTACATATCCCATAATGCCTTTTAAAGCATAACCCATAGAAATAACTGATAAAAGCAAATGAACATACAATTTATTATTAAGCAAATTAATGCACTATATATGTTTAACCCTTAAGGACCGAGCGTTTTTCCATTTTAAAAATCATAACTCTTTAAATTTTGCACCTAAAAATCCATATGATTGCTTATTTTTTGCACCACCAATTCTACTGTGTAATGACCTCAGTCATTTTACCCAAAAATCGACGGCGAAAAAAAAAAAATCATTGCGTGACAAAATTGAAGAAACAACGTCATTTTGTAAATTTTTGGGGCTTCCGTTTCTACGCAGTACATTTTTCAGTAAAAAGGACACCTTATCTTTATTCTGTAGGTCCATATAATTAAAATGATACCCTACTTATATAGGTTTGATTTTGTCTTCTTTAAAAAATCATAACTACATGCACAAAAACTAATATTTTAATAATTTTTTTTGTTTTTCAACGTATGGGGCAGTGTAAGGGCAATTTTTTTGCACCGTGATCTGAAGTTTTTAGCAGTACCATTTTTGTTTTCATAGGAATTTTTGATCGCTTTTTATTCATTTTTTCATTATGTAAAAAGTGACCAAAAATAAGCTATTTTGGACTTTGGATTATTTTTGCGTGTACGCCATTGACCATGTGGATTAATTAACTATATATTTTTATAGTTCGGACATTTACGTACGCGGTTACCACATATGTTTATTTTTATTTACACTTATTTATTTTTTTATTTTTTTTAAGGGGGGTGATTCATACTTTTATTAGGGGAGGGGTTACATTATCTTTATTTCCTTTTTTTTCCACTTTCTTTTTCTGCAATGTTATAGTCCCCCATAGGGGAATATAACATGCAGTACATTGATTCAATACTCTGATCAATGCCATTGAATTGCATTGCATTGATCAGTGTTATCGGCGGTCGATTGCTCAACCCTGAATTTCAGGCTTGCAGCAATCAATTGGCAATTGGACCCGCAGGAAGCAGGTAAGGCGCACTCCTCATGTATTCTAGCTGATCGAGATATCGCGATTTTACTGCGATGGTCCCGATCAGCCAGACTGAGCTACCGAGAAGCTTTCACTTTCACTTTAGACACGGCAATCAACTTTGATCGCCGCGTCTAAGTACGTAATGCCGCACATCAGCCAGATCGTCCATGTCCAGCATTAGCCGTGGGTCCTGGTTGCTTATAGCGTGTCATACCTCGGGAGCCGCAGATGGACGTTAATGAATGTCCATTTGTGGCAAGGGGTTAACATCCTCTGCACAGTATAACAGAGCGGTTAGTGTACTACAGGTCAGGTATTATGGACATTTTTAGGAATGCATATCAATAACTGGTTAATGAAGAATGCATTCATGGGCTTTCAAGCCTTCTTGCTTTTTTTTTCTAGTCTCAGTTTAGAGGCCATGCTGCCTTAAGCTAAAATTGGAGACAGACTCTTCTGCAATACAAAAACCTGTGGTGATTACATTATATATCCCTATCAAGAGGATTCAAGTGAAAGTCAGACAAATCAGAGCTGGCTTGGTCATGCTGTGACAGAAGAGAATCTGCTTGACTGTAGTTACTTCCATCTATTGCTATTCCCCTTCTTGGCGTAACTGGAGAACTCCATCCTGTCTACTCCCAGTAAGGGAAAGGCAGAGTGTCAGAGTGAAGTTCAGTAACTGCTTTGTGCGGGGTCAATTACTTTTCACTGTATAGTAGGTGTGTACTTGCCATATATCAGTATATAAGGAAGATAATCTTTTATGACCTGATGGAATTTTTTTTATAATATAGTTATTGGTAAGCACAGCGAAGTCTTGAACACAGAACATGTGAAATAATGTAATGATTTTCTGCCCCTTGTCCTACTGGAATTCCAATAACTTATACACGGGGCTGTTCGAAGAAGTCTTGGGAAAATTTTTCTAAACTTTGACAAGTTATCTATAATTACAATTGACATGATTGCAGCAATAGCAGTGACCCCTGCCCTTCCCCCAATTTTTTTCTTGTTGGGACTACCCCATAAGCTGACTATAAATGTGAAAAAGCTGTTGGCTGACAACTGTCCGCCCAGTCTTCCCTATAAACAAGGACTTTCAGCTAGATGGATGTGTTGTGTCAATAAGGGATGAGTTATTTTATTTATTTAATTTTATTTATTTATCTAGCGCCTACAGATTCCGCAGCGCTTACAATTATGGGGTACAAACAAAGACAAGTATCAGACATAATATTACACAATAACTATTCAAACAAGAGGTGTGGGGATATGTTGAGGATATGTTGGGGATATGTTGAGGCCAATTAAAGAATGTTATAGGCCTGTCTGAAGAGATGTGTTTTTAGGCCACGTTTGAAACTATGGATGTTGTTGTTGAGTCTGAGGGATTTAGGGATAGCATTCCAGAGAACCGGTGCAGCACGAGTGAAGTCTTGGAGATGGGAGTGAGAAGTTTGGATTATAGAAGATGTTAGTGTGAGATCATTAGCAGATCGGAGAGAACGTGTAGGATGGTAGACGGAGATGAGAGAGGAGATGTAGGGAGGTGCAGCATTGTGGAGAGCTTTGTGTGTGAGACTGAGGATTTTGTACTGTATTCTTGACTGAATTGGTAACCAGTGTAGTGACTGGCACAGGGAGGAGTCGTCGGTGTAGCGGCTGGAGAGGAGATGAGTCTGGCTGCGGCATTAAGGATGGACTGGAGAGGAGAGAGTTTGGAGAAAGGAAGGCCTATTAGTAAAGAGGATCAACAATAAAGATGCAGATATGAGTAGGCACTGCTGGAATAGCTAAAGATGGTGTGGTACAGTTCATAACAGTAGTGGCGGCAGGACAGCGAAACACTGTATATAAGGTGGTGTTCATTTGTGGAAGAGTCCAGGCATAATGTGACAAATCCATACGAAGGGGGAAAAAAAGGCACTCCCCCATACAGTAAACTTCTCGCTTTTAATGATCAAAAGTCCATACAGACATAAGGCTGCAGCGTGCAGCTAAAGCAGGTGGAAGACGCCAGTGCGCACTGATTGGTGACAGCTGTTTCTTTTCTTCCGGAACTTCAACAGACCGAAGGAGTTCCGGAAGGAAAGAAACAGCTCAGAAACAGTCACCAATCAGTGCGCACTGGCGTCTTCCACCTGCTTTAGCTGCACACTGCAGCCTTATGTCTGTATGGACTTTTGATGATTAAAAGCGAGAAGTTCACTGTATCGGTGAGTGCCTTTGTTTTTTCTCTTCGTATGGATTTGCCTATTAGTAAAGAGTTACAGTAGTCGAGGCGGGAGTGAATCAAAGCAATATTGAGAGTTTTAGCAGTTTCAGTAGTGAGAAACGGGCGGATTCTGGAAATGTTTTTGAGATGCAGGTGACAAGAACGTGAAAGAGACTGAATATGGGGAGTGAAAGACAGATCAGAGTCAAGTATAACTCTAAGACAGCGAGCCTGCTGCCCGGGAGTTATGGTAGTACCACATACCGAGATGGAAATGTCAGGGTTAGGTACAGTATCAGTTGATGGAGAAAAATCAAGAATTTCTGTTTTAGAAAGATTTAGTCTCAGATGATGTCTGAGACGGCAGAGAGACAGTCACTGTCATGCAGCTCTGGTGACACTTTTTACTGAAATCTAACTTCAAGACATTAAATCCATAAAACTTGGGATTCTTCTGGCAGGTCATATAAAAACATTACATTGATGTAGGAAACCTCTTTGAAAAGATCACCAGTTATCCAGAGCAGACTTACTCTTACAGATATTAAGTCTACATACATTAAGTCTAGTGGCAATTTTCTTTAAAAAGGCCACCATTGCTTGCAGTTTTATTTTTCCCAAAGAAGTTTCACTGAATATCATTTAAAAGGAAATCTGTCACCAGTGTCACCTGCACGAACCTGTTGTTACAGACAGGTAGTGCAGGGGAAACTGATGACAACGGTACTTACCTTGTCCGTGCAGTCGTCCTACGGTAATCTTCAGTATCTTCAGCTCCAGGCCCGGCTTGGAGCATGGGTGGAGCTTACGGATATCACCGTTGCTGGTCTCTGCTGGGTGCAGTGACGTCACTAAGCTCCGCCCATGCTCCAAGTCGGCCCGGAGCTGAAGATACCTTAGAACGACTGCACGGAACGGGGCAAGGTAAGTACTGTTGTCATCAGTGTCACCTGTGCTACCTATCTGTACCGACAGGTTCGTGCAGGTGACACTGGTGACAGATTTCCTTTTAAATGATATTCAGTGAAACTTCTTTGGGGAAAAATAAAACTGCATGCAATGGTGGCATCTGTCTCGGGAACTGTCCAGAGTAGAAGCAAATCCCCATAGCAATCCTCTTCTACTCTGTGCAGTTCCCGAGACAAGCAGAGATGTCAGCAGAGAGCACTGTTGCCAGACAGAAAAGAACAACTCAACTTCAGCAGCTGATAATTATTTGAAGGATTAAGATTCTTTAATAGAAGTAATTTACAAATCTGTTTAACTTTCTTGAGCCAGTTGATATATAAAAAAAAAAAAAGCAGCTATTTTGGACTTTTTACGTTCACGCCGTTCACCGTACGGGATCATTTACATTTTATTTTAATAGTTCGGCTATTTACGCACGCGGCGATACCAAATATGTATATAAAATCATTTTTTTTACACTTTTTGGGGGTAAAATAGGGAAAATGGGACAATTTCCGTTTTTATTGGGGGGAGGGGGTTTTTCTATTTTTTTTTACTTTTTTTACTTTTATTTTTACACTCTTATAGTCCCCATAGGGGACTATTTATAGCAATCCTTCGATTGCTAATGCTGTTCAGTGCTATGTATAGGACACAGCACTGATCAGCATTATCGGTCATCTTCTGCTTAAGGCAGCGGAGCCAGGTGAGGGGACCTCCGTCCTGCCGTGCAGGATGATCGGATCGCCGCGGGCGATCCAATCATCCTGTTAAGTGACCGCGATGCTGCAGATGCTGTGATCTGTATTGATCACGGCATCTGAGGGGTTAATGGCGGACATCCGCGGGATCGTGGGTGTCCGCCATTACCGGAGGGTCCCTGGCTGCGATCCACAGCCAGGACCTGCCGCGCATGATGCCAGCATCGCTCCGATGCCAGCGGAGCCAGGTGAGGGTTGGGCAGAGCGGGGGTTTCCATGGCAACCCCCTGTCATGCGCCGCCATTGGTCAGAATTCATTTCTGACCAATGGCAGGGGATAGGAGGAGATTGCAGCACTGCGACCTCGCTCCTATCCCTCAGGATGATCAGGGCTGTCACTGACTGCTCCGATCATCCCTATTTTCCGGGCGATCGAGTCACAAGAGACCCAATCAGCCCAGAATAGCAGAATATCGCATGTCTGAATTGACATGCGACTGTCTGCGATCGCCGACATGGGGGGGGCGATCGCAGAAAATCGGCGATGTTCCGGGATGCCTGCTGAATGATTCCAGCAGGCATCCCGGTCCGGTCCCCAACCAGCTAGCGGCGACCGGTATGCATACGCCCTACGTCCTGTAGGGGTTAACTTCAATAGGTAGCAATATCAGCTGAACAAAGTATGCAGCTGATCCTGTACTTGTAAATGAAGTCTAATAGAAAAAGGTGCACCTTTTTCCATGTTGTTTCCACTCCTGGTTTTGTTTAAAAATACCTACCAAAATACTGTGTGTGCACATAGCCTAAGGGTAATCTTACACAATGATATATATATGTAATCCTACACAATGTTTATATGTATTTTATTTAACCCCTTAAGGACACAGCCTATTTTGGCCTTAAGGACTTTATATTTCCATCCACAGACTCGTATGAGGGCTGTTTTTTTTTTTTGCGCAACAAATTGTACTGGGTAATTCCATCACTTTCACCAAAAAGTGTAAGGCAAAACCAAAAAAACATTATTTGTGTGGGGAAATTGAAGAGAAAATCGCAATTTTAAGAACCACAATTCTTTATTTTGTGGGTCAATAAGATTAAAATGATACGCATGTTTAGATGTACTGCTTAACTTTTTTTTTTTAAATAAACAAAAGTATGTTTAAAAATTGCCCTACTTTGACCACCTATAATTTTTTTTCTAATTTTTTTCCATATTTTTGTGCCGTGATTTTAATTACATATTTTTGGAAATAGAAATTTATTTTTGGAATGCAATGTGACAAAACAGCTGCAATTTTTTCATGATAGCCTGATCAGGTGAGGGGGCCTCCATCTGCCATCAATACTGATCGGATGCCTGCAGTCATGCTGTGGGCGATCCGATCAGCTATTACAAAAACTGCTTTGCCGCAGATACTGTGATCAGTATTGATCACGTGATCTGAGGGGTTAATGGCAGACATCAGTGTGATTGCTGATGTCCGACATTACTGGCGGTTCTCTGGCTGCTGATAGCGCAGCTCCTGTGCTCGCTTCATGTATAGGATGTAAATACATGTTCTGGTGCGTTAAGTACATCCTATGTTCTTATGGGGTTATTATTGGGGTGACTGCTATGTTTAGGACTATAGTTGCATATTTACATAGATAGTACAGTTAGACAACACAATCCAGTTCTACCAAGAAGATGAAAGGGGTAGGGTTCCTCGTGTAAACTGTCCCATAAATTCACAGTTCTTATCCCCTATATCACATCCCCTCCCATAGACTTGCATTGAGGGGGTGGGGCATGTTGTAACAAGGGGCGGAGCTGTGATCTAACAAGGGGCGGAGCTGTGATCTAACAAGGGGCGGAGCTGTGATGCCATGATACTCCGTCCCCTGCATCGCCTGTCATCAGCCACAGAGCGATCCTCTGTGCAGCTGAGAAACGGGGGGTGCTGCAGGAGAAATCGCAGGGGTCCCCAGCGGCTGGATCCCCACGATCAGACATCTTATCCCCTATCCTTTGGATAGGGGATAAGATGTCTAGGGGTGGAGTACCCCTTTAAGGTTGAAGGCTCATCTCCCCTGGAGACTAAAAAATTTTTGCCTGACTGAGGGAGTGCTCCCCCCCCCCCCCTGTCTTTTGAGGGAGTTTTATATAATATCCTGCTGGCCTTAGAAGCAGCTGCTTGACCTGGCACACTGTTCTGTAGTCCATGAACTAAAAGTACACCAAGATCCTTCTCTACTAGTGTCTTTCCTAGTTTTACTCCCTTGGACATTTAAGGCATGCAGTTTTTTTGTTTCCAGGTGCATAACTTTACATTTATCCACTTCGAACCTCATTTGCCAAGTGGATGCCCAAACACACAGTGGGGGAGATTTATCAAAACTTGTGCAGAGGAAAACGTGCCCAGTTGCCCATAGCAACCAATCAGCTTGCTGCTTTCATTTTTATGAAGGCCTGTGAAAAATGAAAGAAGCGATCTGATTGGTTGCTATGGGCAACTGGGCAAGTTTTCCTCTGCACAGGTTTTGATAAATCTCCCCCAGTGTGTCCAGGTCAGCTTGTAGCATATCTCCCTATAGATATTGTAATTTGCTTGCCGTGGCCATTGGTATGTGTCGTCTAGCTTGCTATAGTCAGTCACTTAAATACACCTAGAGAAAAACTAGATGCCACAACTCAGCTGATTTGTAACTTGTTTTCAGTAGTTATTCACTTTGCAGTTATGAAATGTCAGGGGGTTGTGTAGTTGTCCTATTCAATTAAGTATATTTCTCCCCTGTATGCAGCCATGCCTATAGATAGAGCATCTTGTGAGGTCATTCCAGTTGTAAACGGGCTGCGGATGTTCTTTTGACTGGAAGAAAATGAAGAGGTGCAATGATAAGCACACAAACAGGCCTTGTGTATTAATAGGATGCCTAGGGTCAATTACGGTCAATTCTCTGATGTATGACTTTGGTGTCATGTCACGTTTTAAGCTCAATCTTTAAAGGAAAACCGTTGTGCAAAATAATTTATCCCCTATCCTTTGGATAGGGGATAAGTTATAGATCGCGGGGGTCCAACTGCTGGGAACCGCCGCAGTTAGGGGATACGTTATTTTGCACTGCAGTATTCCTTTAATTCCCTCTGTTATATTAAGTTTTATTCATTTAATTCTCAATATTTACTTTGTGTTGATTTTCAGAAATTGTCGACGGCAACGCTAAAATGACCCTTGGAATGATTTGGACCATTATCCTCCGTTTTGCTATTCAAGACATTTCCGTTGAAGGTAATTTACAGCTTTCACAATACATTTATGGTGCTGCTTCCATCCTGCCAGGGATATAGGGGTGTGTGAGGTATTTTTTTGTTTCATTTTAATGGGACCCTTTTGACATTTAAAGTCATGGATGTAAATGTTGGCACCCCTGAAATTGTTCAAGAAAATGAAGTATTTCTCACAGAAAAGGATTGCTGTAACACATGTTTTACTATACACATGTTTATTCCCTTTGGGGGAGATTTATCGAAATCTGTCCTGAGAAAAGTTGCCTAGTTGCCCATAGCAACCAATCAGATCGCTTCTTTTATTTTGCAAAGGTCCTTTTAAAAATAAAAGAAGCGATCTGATTGGTTGCTATGGGCAACTAGGCAACTTTTCCTCAGGACAGATTTTGATAAATCTCCCCCTTTGTGTGTATTGGAACTAAACCAAAAAAGGGAGGAAAAACGCAAATTGGACATAATGTCACACCAAACTCCAAAAATGGGCTGGACAAAATTATTGGCACCCTTAACTTAATATTTGGTTGCACGCCCTTTGGAAAAAAATAACTGAAATCAGTCGCTTCCTATAACCATCAATAACTTCTTACACCTCTCAGCCGGAATGTTGGACCACTCTTCCTTTGCAAACTGCTCCAGGTCTCTCTTATTGGAAGGGCGCCTTTTCCCAACAGCAATTTTAAGATCTCTCCACAGGTGTTCAATGGGATTTAGATCTGGACTCATTGCTGGCCACTTCAGAACTCTCCAGCGCTTTGTTGCCATCCATTTCTGGGTGCTTTTTGACGTATGTTTGGGGTCATTGTCCAATCTTGGACGCAAACCCAGCTTTCTGACACTGGGTTGTACAGTGCGACCCAAAATCCATTTGTAATCCTCAGATTTCATGATGCTTTACACACATTTAAGGCACCCGGTGCCAGTGGCAGCAAGCCAGCCCCGAAACATCATTGAACCTCCACCATATTTCACTGTAAGTACTGTGTTCTTTTCTTTGTAGGCCTCATTCTGTTTTCGGTAAACAGTAGAATGATGTGCTTTACCAAAAAGCTCTTTCTTGGTCCTATCTGTCCACAAGATGTTTTCCCAGAAGGATTTTGGCTTACTCAAGTTCATTTTGGCAAATGTAGCCTTGCTATTTTTTAAGTCTCTGTGTCAGCAGTGGGGTCCTCCTGGGTCTCCTGCCATAGCGTTTCCTTTCCTTTAAATGTCGACAGATAGTTTGCGCTGACACTGATGCTCCCGGAGCCTGCAGGACAGCTTGAAATTCTTTGGAACTTGTTTGGGGATGCTTATCTACCATCCGGACTATCCTGCATTGTCACCTTTCATAAATTTTTATCTTCCGTCCGTGCCCAGGGAGATTAGCTATAGTGCCATGAATTGCAAACTTCTTGGTAATGTTGCGCACTGTGGAAAAAGGCAAATCTAGATCTCTGGAGATGGACTTGTAATCTTGAGATTGTTGATATTTTTCCACAATTTTGGTTCTCAAGTCCTCAGACAGTTCTCTTCTCCTCTTTCTGTTATCCATTCTTAGTGTGGCACACACACAATGCAAAGACTAAGTGAACTTATCTCCTTTTTATCTGTTTTCAGGTGTGGTTTTTATATTGCCCACACCTGTTACTTGCCCCAGGTGAGTTTAAAGGGTAGCTCCCACCATCCTATTTTTTTTTTTTTTTTTCTGTCCCTGCTTATTGCACATCTATCCCTAACCCCCTTAAATTTTTATTTTTACTATATTAAAAATGCTTTTTGTCTGCCTGGCAGTGTGCTCACTACCAGGCAGACTTCCCCAGCAGGCACCACGTCACTGATGCCTGCTGGGGGGGACTTCCGCCCTTAGTTCATCTACACAGGGTGCCTCCAGCTGTTTCATCACTACAACTTCCAGCTTGCCCTGACATCTATTGGCTGTCAGGGCATGCTGGGAGTTGTAGCATTGAAACAGCTGGAGGCACCCTGTGTAGATAAACTATTAGTTACATGCGGCGCTAGCCCGTCCAACCCCCCCCCCCCGCCATGCCCCGTTCCCTCCATCACAACACCCCCCCCCCCCCCCCAATTACACTTACTGCAGAGTCCAGCAGCGGGCGTGCAGGGACAGCGGAGGCGGCGACGAGGCGGCGGTGTGAGGTGTTTTTTTGCGCCTCCGTAGATCCATGCGTCCGCTCCTCCCCCAGCTTTCCGAAGATTTCCGAAGCTAGAGCTGGGGAGGGCAGAGCAAGGGAGGGAGGAAGTTTACGCCCCCTCCCTCATCTCCCCTCCCTGAGCTCGGCTGGACGCAGATCTCTACGGCAGAGGACATAGATCGCCACGGCAGGTCCCCTCCCTCATTTCCCCTCCATGAGGACGTAAATCTCCACGGCAGGTCCAACCACCTCGCTGCGGCGATGTGCGGGAGGAGTGGCCTCCCAGCCAGTGGCCGGGGAGCCAATGCGCTTGCTCCCTGCCTGTCTGATTGACAGGCAGGGAGCGAGCGCAGGCTGAATGAAAAAGGACTGATGCCCGGCCGCATCGGTCCTTTTTCAGGCGTGACGTCACGCCAGGCTGCAGCCGGCCACTAGGAGGGAGACCCCTAGTGGCCGGTTTTCAAATGTAAATTAAACTATTTTATTTAAAAAAAAAAAATAATAAAAGTATATTAGAGATATGTTGTAGTACATAAGTACTACAACATATCAAAAAAAATAAAGTTGGTGACAGTGCCCATTTAAAGGAGCTTTACATGCTTGAAACACTTATTTTTCCAAAATTTTGAAGGGGTGCCAATAATTTTGTCCAGACCATTTTTGGAGTTTGATGTCACATTATGTCCAATTAGCTTTTTTTTCCCCCTCCCTTTTTGGTTTAGTTCCAATACACACAAAGGGAATAAACATGTGTATAGCAAAACATGTGTTACTGCAATACTTTTCTGTGAGAAATACTTCATTTTCACGAGAAATTTTATGGGTGCCAACATTTACGACCATGACTGTATACACACATGACCACACTAGTATTGTAAATGGAAAGGTGATCTACTTTACAAAGCTATCCTCTCATCCTCCTGGTTTACTTGCCTTCATAGAAACCTCAGCCAAAGAAGGACTACTACTTTGGTGTCAGAGAAAAACTGCACCCTATAAGAATGTGAATATACAAAATTTCCACATCAGGTAAGTAACATTCAGAAGGGACAGTTTGAATTTCAACATCCACAATTATATTATCATGTCATTAAATATTCTATCCAATTCTTTAATTCTCAGAAACCTCCAATTATATATTTCTCTTACAGCTGGAAAGATGGTCTTGGCTTCTGTGCTCTTATCCATAGGCATCGGCCAGAGCTTATCGATTACGGGAAATTACGAAAGGTACCTAGAATTTCCATCTTTGATTAAATTAATTGTGCAGCAACTTAAACCTTAAAGGCGTTGTGCCTTCTTGTAAATGCATCCCCAATCCACTTCCGGGATGAGTGACACCGCCCCATTCTAACAGGAGACTATGTCCTATTCAATGCCAAGATATAAGGCTTTTTTGTTCAAGGGATGTTCTCATTTGTCCTTTTCATCCTTCTCTCTGTTCCTGCTTTTAGCAGGGAGTGCTATTGCTCTATCATTTTGACACTTTAGACACACAGGCACTTTGCATGACTCACTGAAACGGTAAAACTTGCACACAAGCAGCAAAGCATGCCACATCTACATACTGTACTATACAGACAAAATAGAAAAATATTCCCAGAGTGCTTTCTTAAGGCCTGGGCTACACTGCAGCTTTTTGTAATGCTGCAAATTAATTTGAACTTTTGAGTTGCAGCTGCAATCAAATACAATCCGCAATGTATATGCGTATATAACATTGAATTCAGTGATATTGTGTTAATATAGTACATTAGGGGCATTAATCTATATATATTTTTTATGATACATTATTTTACTTAAGTGAAAAAAACAGGACAACTTGTGCCAAATATAACAAAATGGTGTATGCTGTATTAAACTTTTTTTCTGATGTCACCTTATGGCTGACTTGGAACATTTTTTAATTACATTTTTTTTGTTAAGCCATGACAATTTTTTTAAACATGGGATAAGAAAGTACTAAGAACATACCATTCCTTGTGTGCTATTTGTTTTATAAGCCACCTATGTTTAAAACATATTAATGATGTATTTGTAAGCTGATTTGGATGGTAAAAAGTAATTTGCAGAAATCATTCACTGATACTTTATATTGTATTTTTAGGATGATCCCTATACAAATCTGAACACTGCATTTGATGTTGCAGAGAGGTTCCTTGACATTCCAAAGATGTTGGATGCTGAAGGTAGCACCCTCCCTATTATAATTTGTAGATATATCTTCTTACGTGGAGTATAAATAGCATACATTTTTCGTTAACACATAGGCCTATAACATGCTTTTTGTTTATGTTATTTGTTCTATGGTTTACAGCTCATGACATGACCAACTTGTGTCTGGCAGTTCGTTTTCAGTGTACTTTAAAACTTCTACTCTATCTAGGAATAGAAAAAAATGATAAGCTGCTTGTTGTGCATCTCTCTTCATGCTGGACCAGTGCACAACAATACAATATTTATGTTACGAAGGTCGGTTCCGGAACTCCATGCAGCCTAATTGTGTAGCAGCAGTGCAGAAAAGGGCTGTCAAAACTGAAGAATACAAATTGATAGACATGCAGTGTGAGTTGTAGTTTAGCAACAGCTGGGGGATCTCTGTTTGGGAAACACTGGTCTAGAGTTCCATATACACAGGTACAAGGGCGCCAGGGAAGCGGAGAAGAAGGGGGGCTACAGTGTATGTGTATATAGGTGTACTGTGCCTAGATATACAATTTGTTCCACTTACATGGGGGTTTCATCCTAAGGATAAACTATTCATTGGCAGTCCCGGATAACCACTTTCATAAAACATTTAATAAATGTATTTTTTTTTATACAATATTAAACTGTGAGGCTGTTCATTATTCTTTTTGATTGCAGTGACACAGTGGAATTTCAAATGATCTGTTATCATCTTTTACTTTACATTTTTCCTAACATAAACGGTTCAGAACATTATTCAGAACAAGCAAGCAAATGTATGAAATGATACAAAGTGTAGGATAGGTACCGTATATACTTGAATATAAGCCGAGGCCCCTAATTTTACCCCAAAAACCCAGGAAAAGTTATTGACTCGACAATAAGCCTAGGGTGGGAAATAAATCATCCCCCCATGTCATCACCCAGACCCCCGTCATCATCCCCCCCCCCTTCATCATCACCGTCTGTCAATCCCTTCAGCCATCGGCTGTCCGGGCATGCTGGGAGTTGTAGTTTTGAAACCTCTGGAGGTCTGCAGGTTGAAGACCACTGTGTCCTTCGTCATCATCCATACCCCCGCCCCCCCTTTAGTTTTCTACTCGCCTCCCCTTGTGGGAAGGAAGGGTGAGCTGGTCTGGACCATCTATGCTGCAGGGACCATCCGGTGGGGAGGGTTAGTCGTTCCGGGCTGTCCATTTTCACCGGGGGGGGGGGTGCCCTGGGGGGGGGTGTCCTGATGATGACGCACAGGGACGTTCATGCGCAGGGAGGCCCTGCGCGTCCCTGTGCGTCGTCAAGGCAACTTCACTAGTCCGGGGCAGGAGAAGAGCCCCCCCCCCCCCCCGGTGAAAATGGACAGCCCGGAACGACTATCCCTCCCCACCGGATGGTCCCTGCAGCATAGATGGCCCTGACCAGCTCACCCTTCCTTCCCACCGAGGGGAGGTGGGTAGAAAACTAAAGGGGGGTCTGGATGATGACAAAGGCCGCAGTGGTCTTCAACCTGCGGACCTCCAGAGGTTTCAAAACTACAACTACCAGCATGCCCGGACAATTCCCCCTTAATCATCACCGCCTGTCAATCTCTTCAGCCATCGGCTGTCCAGGCATGCTGGGAGTTGTAGTTTTGCAACATCTGGAGGTCCGCAGGTTGAAGACCACTGAGAAGGGATTGACAGGCGGAGAGTTCACTTGAGTATAAACCGAGGGGGGGGAGGGCGTTTTCAGCACGAAAAATCGAGTATAAAAAAATCGAGTATATACGGTATATGAAGAACTTGAAATTCTAGAACATATGGCTCACACTTTAATACTATAAATGGAGGAGAGGGATCTTGTATCACAATTTAGTCTAGACCTATTTGTTTGGTATTTTTACGAGTGTATATTTATATAACTTATATACCAAAAGTGTTTGATAACTAAATAAAGCTTGGAAATGAACTATCACTGAGGCAAATGTGGGAATCTTGCTAAAAACCTTTTAACTTTGAATGCTATTTAAAGCTTTGTACGGTAAAAGCATCAAATAGCAAATTGAAGGCGAACATTATTGATGAACGTACATTTGGTTACAGTATTCACAAACTCTTTATACTCATTCAATATATAGAATATGCAGGAGTAGTAGGCAAAGAAATAAGTGCCCTGTTTATTCAGGTTAGTAGAAAAAGAATCTGAATATATTGGGTCCCCGCTTCTTCTATTGGGAACTTTTTTTTGTTGTTGTTTTTTTTGCGCCTATAAAGGTGCATGTCTTTAGTAAATTTGTCCAATCATGCTTCAGAATCTGCCCATACCAAGAACAGGCGATTACTATGAATTTGCCTATTATTACTCTAGTTATTATTTATTATATTGGGCCATAAAATACCTTACAATATTATCCACACACTTTTTATTGTGTCTAAAACTAGAGCTAGGAACACCTACTTTTTGAGACGTGGAGAAAAGAAATATGCATTAATGGGAAATAGTAAGATTTTTGGGCACACAGTGATGATACATGTGTCTGGTGGGATGTGCACCAATTATAGTCTGCAGTTTCCCAAAAATATTTGTCCCGTGATCGATGGTAAGTTCCTCCTAATATTCCCACAATTCTCTCCGTGGTGGAGAGTAGGTAAGAATTGCATGAAAGGCCATGTTAATTCATTGGACGCCTTTAGCACCTAATAACTAGATGTGGAGGTCATGGTGGTATGTGTTGGCGTACCTTCTTTTTTACTGTGCAGAGAAGTGTACACTATACTGGAGTTTTTTTTATTTTGCATTCTGCCGAAGTTATGCACCTATATGGTTATGTACCTACCTATATGGTTATGTAGTGTCATATCTACTGGGATATACATTTGAGATATATATATATAGAGATAATATGTTGGGGAACAGTTCAACATATAGAATAAACACAGTGTGAACAGAGCCGAACATGATTTAATATATTATCTGTCCATGATGATCATGTTTTTGATGTGATTAACAGAATGTCTTAAAAATCATTAAAATCATTGGGGAGGGGGGGAGGGGGTTGTGCTTCAGGAATTCCTTATTCCTTTTTTTCTTTAAATCTATTTAAAAGTACTTTGTGTAGTGACTGCATCATTTCTGGACTGTGTGAACATGTAAAGACCTGATTGTACATTGGGGAAAAATAATGAACTGAACTGCATCATGTGTGCTTCATCTTTTATCTGTTAAACAACTAGAATAGTCAGTACAGATGTTTACATCCCACTAACATCCAAAAACACATGAAAGTCTTGGATATATCCTGTGGGTCTTTTAATATTTTTAAGGTATTTAAGCCACTGTGGACGAAGCCTTTTTGTTAGAAGTGTCCCCACAAAATGAAACCCTCAGTAATTAACTGTAATCTGCAGGGGCGCAGAGCAGCGACTATTTAGTTCCCCTGCACGGCCGTCACAGTTGGCTGAAAGCATTACATGGTACCCGGTAAAAAATGTCCTGAATGCAGTAGACTCTGCTCTCACAGCATATTGAAAAATACACCTAGAAGGAAGCCTCTGATTTCAGCAGTGTATTCTGTCAGTTTTTAAGGAAGCCTCTGATTTCAGCAGTGTATTCTGTCAGTTTTTTAATGGTAGCCACTGACACTAAATAGCCCAATTAATTGAGTCTAATTGCTGCCCTGTATTTCCAAGGCATATGTTAAGAATAAGTGACCGGTCACATATTCCATTGTATTCAAAATGTGTGAATTGTGGCCATTGATAAGTCGATGCACAGTGCATGTATTTTTCAGCACTTCTGGTGTGTACTATTTACCGAAACACTAGTGTGAACATGGCCTTACACTCTACATACAGAGTCCTAAGAGACATTATTTATTTTTGTTCTTCAGTCCAGCTGATTAATAGAGGTCCCGTCCACAGTACCTTTCTATAGTGACCCAACGCGCCCTGACACTGGCTGCTGTGTAAAATTCCCTATCTGATCTCCTGAATGAGGCCCCGGCAGACTGCTGGGGCCACGTTCAGGAGATTGCGGGGGGTCCCAGCAGTGCGCTGCTATATTCATCGACGTCTCTCTTTTTTTAATAATGTTTAAGGCATGGTGACCTATACATACTTCTGTTTATTGTGCCGTATATAGAATAAGGTATCGGCACACCCGTTTTATGTGAGCTGTAGGTTAAATGTTCCCTTCACAATCACTGTGTACATCTACTACATCATATATGTCAGTGTATTACATTTGATCATGTTTCCATCTCATTTACTGAATCAACATGCTTTAACCCTTTTTTTGACAGACATTGTTGGGACAGCTCGCCCTGATGAGAAGGCCATCATGACCTACGTTTCTAGCTTCTATCACGCCTTTTCAGGAGCCCAGAAGGTATCCCAGGGTTCCAGTATCTCTCCAACCAGCACATAGTTCCTGTCGCTAATGTGCAAATCTTTCTCCTTTTCTCTGTTTTAGCACCGGGCTATTGTTTGTTTTTGTTTCTTAGGGATGTTCAGGATAGTCTTTAAATACAATTATTCTTCCTTCCAGTACATTCTAGTTTCCATCACACAAGTGTATAAACACTTATATTTAGGAAATGACAAGCGGGGACGGTCTTAGGGGTGTTGGGACATGTACGTTCACTGTACCTAGTAAGGTGATTGCCAACAGGAACATCATTATTTCATTAGAAGTAATATAATATGCTGATATTATCTCAGCACTGTATGGTTATTTGTGAGGCAATGCTTCTACATTGTAATATTTTAGCCCTGTTATTTAAGTTATTGTATGGAAGTGATTAGCCACCAGCCCTTCCTGACGAAGCTGGGGTGCCAGCGAAACGTCGGAGGCGCTGGCTAATGCTCGGAGTTTTTAATTAGCAGCCACTAACAACTCCCTTAATAACAGTTCATCATATCCAAAGATGATGATCGTTGTACAATTATTCTTTTACTAATTGCAGTCACTACTTTAATATTACAAGGGGAGCTGATCTTAGGCTGTGATTTTAAATAATCAGTGGTGTAGATTACACCATACGGAAAATTACACATTACTATTTAGTTTAATATTTTAATAGGACAAATAAAAGTTACATTTTAGGAGGTACTTAGTTTAAGGGTTCCCCTTAGGGGGTTTCCCCTAAAATAGTTGTGAATATATTATGACCCTGGTACCCCCTGTGGGGCATTTGTTGTGATATTGTATGGAAGTGATATCTAGTCAGCCCCTGTATTATTTGCAATGATCTAGTGGCGCCTCTCTACAGTGCAGGTATCACTACACGCTGTATATTTCTTGTTATCTGTAATACTATGTACTGTCCAGGACTGTATTTTACGCACATAGTTATTTACAACTTCCATCAGCGCTGGCTTTTATCCACAAGAACTTTACCCTTTTTACATGTCTCCTTTTTATATCCGTCATTTTATATTATTGGCATTTTGGGACTTCAGATTAATTCACTAGATTTCCAATGCAGATATGTTCATAATTTACTATGTTTTCAACTTTCAATGAACCACTATCTTTACTAACAATGACCATCAGGTGAACTTTTGCTTTTGAAGCAGATATAGTGATCCCTCAACTTACAATGGCCTCAACATACAATAGTTTCAACATACAATGATCTTTTCTGGACCATTGTAAGTTGAAACCAGACTTACAATGCTACGCACAGACAAGATCTGTGAAATGTGTCAATGAACTGACCAATCAGAATGGGCATTCACTGGTAAAACTCCTGTATTACTGAAGCATATGCACTGACTGGTGCCTGGTAGCGCCCCCTACAGTACAGGGAGGTATTACATGTTCTGTACTACTCTTAGGGCCAGGGTTACCTGCTCCTTTGGACACCAGGTGAGGGCGGCTCCATGTTACTTTTATAGGACACTGTGTACTGTACAGGACCCCGAAGAAGCTCTTGTCCTCTACATAGACCAGTGCTTCCCAAGCAGGGTGCCCCCAGCTGTTGCAAAACTACAACTCCCAGCATGCCCGGACAGCCTTTGGCTGTCCGGGCATGCTGGGATTTGTAGTTTTGCAACAGCTGAAGGCTCCCTGCTTGGGAAACACTGACATAGACAGTGATTACAGCTCCCAGCAGATCTTTCTTACTTTTATATGTAAGGATTTGCTTTATCTATATTAGTTATCTACTTTTTATTTCTTTAATCCTCACTTTTTCCTTTTTTTTGATGACATTTTGGTGCCTTTAGAACCAATTACCAGGTTTCCATAGAGTTATGGTCTCAACTAGAGATGAGCGAACTTACAGTAAATTCGATTCGTCACGAACTGCTCGGCTCGGCGGTTGCTGACTTTTCCTGCATAAATTAGTTCAGCTTTCCAGTGCTCCGGTGGGCTGGAAAAGGTGGATACAGTCCTAGGAAAGAGTCTCCTAGGAATGTATCCACCTTTTCCAGCCCACGGGAGCACCAGAAAGCTGAACTCATTTATGCAGGAAACGTCATCAACTGCCAAGCCGAGAAGTTCGTGACTAATCGAATTTACTGTAAGTTCGCTCATCTCTAGTCTCAACATACAATGGTTGTCCTGGAACCAATTAATATTGTAACTTGAGGGACCGCTGTATTTCATATGAAAGGTCATGTGATCCTTGCTCCTCCATGCCGATCATACAGCATCTTCTAAGGATGCAGCCATGGACGCTGATAATCAAGAAACCTGCTTCCATTGGCAATAGGGGATCGGTTTCCTGTCACAAAGAATAGAATATGTGTAATTTTCTGATTTTTAAGATTTTTTTTCTTTTTACTTCATATTTTTACAGGTTTTTATTGTGACACTGGTCAGCAACTTAAAAAGAAAACTATCATTTTGGGGCATTATGTGGCGATAGTTAGATTTCTGTTTAAATTGTATTTTACTTTGGGAAGCAATCCTATTGGGTGACAGCTGATATCCACCCACACTAACTTATATGGACAAGCCATGTCCATTGAACTATTAGGTCATATACACAACATAGTGTGTGTGTGTGGGGGGGGGGCTTTTTATACTACATATTCCTGGCTGGCTGCCGTTTCCTTAAAGGGGTACTCCGGTGAAAAACTTTTTTTTTTTTTTTTTTTTTTTTTAAATCAACTGGTGCCAGAAAGTTAAACAGATTTGTAAATGACTTCAATAAAAAAAAATCTTAATCCTTCCTGTGCTTATTAGCTGCTGAATACCACAGTGGAAATTCTTTTCCGTTTGAAACACAGAGCTGTCTGCTGACATCATGAGCACAGTGGTCTCTGCTGACACCTCTGTCCATTTTAGGAACTGTCCAGGGTAAAAGGAAATCCCCATAGCAAACATATGCAGTTCTGGACAGTTCCTAAAATGGACAGAGATGTCAGCAGAGAGCACTGTGCTCGTGATGTCAGCAGACAGCTCTGTGTTTCACAAAGAAAAGACTTTCCGCTGTAGTATTCAGCCGCTTATAAGTACAGGAAGGATTAAGATTTTTTAATAGAAGAAATTTACAAATCTGTTTAACTTTCTGGCACCAGTTGATAAAAAAAAAAAAAAAAAGTTTAACATAATCTTCTATAAATCTGTACAAGATATGAACAAAGTTATGCAAACTTTGGTAGATTTTAACTATGAACTGTTTAAATGTGTGAGCAATACATACACATTCCCCAGGCTTTGATAAGTAAAGGTAATTTGTGGATTGCCTTGAATTGCCTTCAGTACTGTATTCTTCTTATCTTTATTATTATTATTATAAATAGAAGCCTTAGGCAAAATGAGCAGGGTCTGCAAGCATCCATGCCTTTGTTGCATTTTTCATGGTATACAGGGAAAGGATAAATATGCATGCATGTCATTATGTATCAATAATCATTTAGATTAGTCCTATAGGAATATGTATTTCACCTGTGCAAAAAAAAGTTTGTTTTAACATTTATGTAAAGTACACATGGGGAGCCATTTTTATTGGATCCAACTAGCCATCCCGTCAGTTTAGTGATTCTGATTACAATATTGGGATTTGTTAGACAACCCTTTCCCTGAAGTCCCTGGATAGGAACCTCCCATGGTCAGCTATTATCACCAGGGAAAATTAACTATTGCATGGTAACCATTTAAATCAATGGTCAATCCATATAATGCACATATAATAGCAGGATCCTTCAGTGATAGAATTGCTTGGTAAAGTGGGCCTCTGTTCTTAAAGCACATGACTTTTCTTAAACATACATAGGCTCAATTAGGGCAATAAACTCCTTTTTAACCTTTTTTATGCCGACAGTGGTTTGTTGGTGATATCACGGCCATAAGCAATTCTCATTTCTAGGTTTTCAGCCTAGAAAGTGGGTGCAGACAAATATGGAAGTCCAAGCCAGAATGTTATTCTTTTACACCGGAGTATATGGCATGACAGGGTCTAGGGGTGGTAGTTAGGGTTTATTCACACTGTGGGATCCTGCCTGAAATGAAAGCCCAGTACACTTCTATGGGATTTCACACTCCCGTTGACGGAATTCCTTTAGTGGAATTCCGAAGTGTCAACGGGAGTCCGGAATCCCATAGAAGTGTATTGGGCTTACATTTCAGGCAGAAATTCCGCTGTGTGAATAGACCCTAAGTGTTGCATTGTGCAGTTCCCACATCAATGCACATTACTTATTTATTTATTTTTTTACATTTGACTGGTAGGAGTCTCACAAGACCTGGAGACCTTCATGAACTTTTTGTAAAGTTCAGTCACTATTAAGCTCCCAAGAATATACCGTATTTTTCGCCGTATAAGATGCACTTTTTCTTCCCCAAAACTGGGGGGGGGAAAGTCGGTGCGTCTTATACGGCGAATACACCCCTATCGCGGCGGTCCCTGCGGCCATCAATGGCCGGGACCCGCGGCTAATACAGGACAACAACGATCGCGGTGATGCCCTGTATTAACCCTTCAGACGCGGCGATCAAAGCTGACCGCCGCGTCTGAAGGGAAAGTGACACTAACCCGGCTGTTCAGTCGGGCTGTTCGGGACCGCCGCGATTTCACCGCGGCGGTCCCGAACAGCCCAACTGAATAGCCGGGTTAGTGCTTACAGGACACCAGGAGGGACCTTACCTGCCTCCTCGGTGTCTTCCCCGTTCAGGGATCCCCTGTATGGCCGGCGCTCTCCTTCCTCGTCATCACGTCGTCGCGTACGTGCGTCGGCGTGCGTAACGACGTGATTGCGGCGACGGAGAGCGAGGATACCCGGCCGGCAGCAGAGACGTTCCGGAGCGACGGGGACACGGCGACGGCGATGGAGCGACATCCAGGGCCGCGGTGACGGATCCGGAGCGGCGGGGACACGTGAGTATTACCGCCTATGCAGTGGTCTTCAATCTGTGGACCTCCAGATGTTGCAAAACTACAACTCCCAGCATGCCTGGACAGCCAACGGCTGTCCGGGCATGCTGGGAGTTGTAGTTTTGCAACATCTGGAGGTCCGCAGGTTGAAGACCACTATTGGGTTCAAAATCTTTATTTTTTTTAGATTTTGCCCCTAAAAATTGGGTGCGTCTTATACGCTGGTGGGTCCTATAGGGTGAAAAATACGGTATCCCCTTTTGGTAATGACAAGAATTAATGTACTGCCTCTAAAAGGAAAAGAAAAAAGAAAGCAATGCTAGTCTAGATATTCATCATTTTGGTTTACTACAGCCATTTACTTATATCAACCATTACACCTTTTTGTATCATTTGACAATGTCTACACTGATCTGAAACCTGATTCATACTCTCTCTGTATTGCACATTGTATTGTAGCCTACATAGATGTCTTTGTCCAATGTGCATAGACACCATGTTGGTAGCTAAAGTTGTATTCTCTAGAACACAAGCCTGAAGGAGAAGATCTGGGACATCTTTACAGAAAATCATCTCCAGTATTCACTGAGCTGCCATTGCATTGATTCAGCTTTTTCCCCATTCACGGACTGTTAGTTTGGCACCGTGAATGCCAATTTGTCCCTAGACTTTCACCTGGGTGGTCTCCAGCATTCAGTTCTCAATGGGAAGAAGGCTCAGGTTCACACCACATTAAAGGGGTACTCCGGTGGTTAATTTTTTTGACTATATGGCATCTTCTGTGTAAGTTTAGTTTTTTTGCAATATACATGTGTTATATATTTTGGCAGCATGTATTTGTTTTTCTTACCTGTTTGTTGGGCAGGAAGTTCTGTAGTTCAGAGGATTTTCTTTTACTGTCGTCCACCATGTTCTGAATCTTCTGAATCTCTTGTGGAGAAGACGTCAGAGCTTTTTTCCTCTCTGTCTGCATGACAGGAATAAGCCACGCCCCCTCATCTCCCCCCTCCCGGAGTTCTGCATGAGAAGCCATAGTACACAGCTCCTTATCTCCCCTCCCCCTGCTCTGCTCCTGAGGACGCAGGTCTGCACAGGAGAACGGAACATAGAAGATAAATGTGTTAGGGTGGGTTCACACTACATTTTCTCCCATACGGGAGCGCATACGGCAGGGGGGAGCTAAAAGCTCGCGCTCCCGTATGCCTTCGTATGGGCTCCCGTATGTCATTCATTTCAATGAGCAGGCCGGAGTGAAACGTTCGGTCCGGTCGGCTCATTTTTGCGCCGTATGCTCTTTTACAACCGGACCTCAAACCGTGGTTGACCACAGTTTTAGGTCCGGTTGTAAAAGCGCATACGGCGCAAAAATGAGCCGACCGAATGTTTCACTCCGGCCGGCTCATTGAAATGAATTACATACGGGAGCCCATACAAAAGCATACGGGAGCGCAAGGTTTTAGCTCCCCCCTGCCGTATGCGCTCCCGTATGGGAGAAAACGTAGTGTGAACCCGGCCTTATCTGAGGGGAAGGATTACAAGGTGCACAGGCCGGGGATGTACAGACTGCAGGGGAAGAAATCTCATACTGGATCTCTATATGCGAGAGGGGGGGGGGGGGGGGGGACTCCTGAATGACACATGCTGGGAGTTGTAGGTTGTAGTCCCTGTTATGTGTGTGTATGCTAGTGTTTCCAAACCAGTGGGCCTCCAGCTGTTGCAAAACTGCAACTCCCAGCATGCCCTGACAGACTTTGGGCATGCTGGGAGTTGTAGTTTTGCAACACCTGGAGGCACCCTGGTTGGGAAACACTGGTGTATGTATGCCCTATAGAGGTATGGTGAACTACAACCCCCAGGACACTACAGAGGAGGCATGCTGGTGTTATACCACAGACTGAAGACTCCTGAATGACACATGCTGGGAGTTGTAGTCCCTTTTGTGTGTGTATGCCAGTGTATCCCAACCAGGGCTGATTATATTAGTGAGTGTGCTGTGTATAAAGGGGCTGACCCGGGAAAATAGTAGGATGGGTAAAGGGCAGAACAAACAAACAAAACAAAAAAAAGGAGCCGCCCCAAACCAACAAGGCATGAGGCATGCTGGGATTTGTAGTTTTCAGCCCAGCAAGAAACAGGAAATAGAAGCAAAGATAGGAAAACAAAGTGGGGGATAAAAAGACAACAAAGAACGGAAATAGAGTAGGCTAAACAACAAGAATAAAAATGAAACAAAACAAATAGGAAAGTCACAAACGGAAGAACACGTTGACCACCGGAGTACCCCTTTAAGCTCTAGTTACGGCCCTCTTGACAGTGTATGCAATAAACCTGTGAAAGGGCGGACATTACTGCTTACTGTCATACTTGAGCAAGATCTTGGATGAATGCAGGATGGGAAGGGAAATGTATTTTTCATCATGTAGCTCCGCAGCTGCTGTGAATTTAAAAGTCCTATCATGCTTTACAAGGCAGTGTTCACACTAGGTGTTTTTTGTTGCCTTTTCTGTTTTGATGGTGAACTTCCATGTCTCTCATTCAGTTCACAAATCAAAAATTGCAACAACAAAGCATTTTGTGAACAATTCCCAAGTCTTTGGTAGGGTAAACTGAGAAGCAACAGGTAGAATATCACAGCAGTTGAATTTTTGCATAGTAAATGTACATGCAACAAATAGGTTACATTTACTAGGTAAGAGCAGGCAATATTTCCATATACAGGGAATTATTGTCATAATACAGTACTGAAATAAAAAAGCACAAACGGATGCGCTCCGTAGTGTAACACCAAAGGTGAGTTGGTAACGCTAAGTGTGAATTGCGCTTCCCACATGAAGTTGTACTCCAACCAAGTACAACAATGGAACAAGACGTATCATCAAAGGGTCTCTGCAGCTTCGTCCCACTGTAATAGAATCACGATAAAAACAAGCAATCTCCAGGTAGCAGAGCGGGATCAATGGAAGCGCTGAGACCAGATAAGAAGTTAAAAGGATTTATTTCCCATAATGCAACGCGTTTCACGGTCACCCGCTTCCTCAGGCAGTTGCCTGAGGAAGCGGGTGACCGTGAAACGCGTTGCATTATGGGAAATCCTTTTAACTTCTTATCTGGTCTCAGCGCTTCCATTGATCCCGCTCTGCTACCTGGAGATTGCTTGTTTTTATCATAATACAGTACTGTCTGCCATATGAACACTGTGTCATTGATGGCATGCTGATGGGTTGTTTTATTACTTTGTGTAGCAATTTCTTGGTATTATTATTTGAAATTGGAACCTTATCCTTAGCAGTATTCTTGTTCTGCTGATTCCTAAACCCAATACAGGCTGTTATATTGCTTCACTGTACTAATAACATAGGCTCATTTGCAACAGTCTGTGACGATTGATAAAACACAGTAGCCTGTATTTTCTTGAGTCTGTAGAGAAAACTCTTCCACAAGCAAAATAATAAAACTCAGTTGTGTTTTACAGTTTATTTTTTATAACGTAAAGTCGCAGCTATTATTTTATGATGACAACATACTAGAGCTCCCCCCGCCTCATCCCACTTAAGAGACAGTGACAGTTTATATCACAAGAAATGTACGGTATATCCCACCAATAAAGGGTCTATTTCACCGGTTGTACAGTATGACTCAAATTCTTTTGGTCATTCCTGCTGTGCATATTGTAAATCCTTTTCCATTTTTAACCCTGCTCTCCCCATTCATGAGACTGTTCTTTGCTCTTTGCTTCTCTTTATCCTTTCAAACCTCTTCTTTTCCTTTCCTGTACAGATATTATAGGGACGCTAAGGCCGGATATGAAGGCTTTAATGACTTATGTGTCATGTTATTACCACGCCTTCTCAGGTGCCCAGAAGGTGAGATATAATACGTAATAAAACTGACTATGGACAGATTTGCATCCTCAACAAAGGACCTTATGTCTTGTCTTACTGAGCAAATGAAAAGGTGATTTACACCTCTTTTATAAATGGTGCATATGTCCCCTACTTATTGTTCACCTGTCATTCAAGTGTTAAGTGTGTGTCACCCACCTGTGCAGTAATGTTTCTCCGGTTGAATAGACTTTGATGGTCAATATTTAGTTTGGGACCCTCCAAGTAGCTACTTATTCCAGTATCCCTGATTTCTCCACAACCTTGTCAATTTGACCAGTCTACACTTAAAAGCCAGCCTAATATAGTGTTATTTTATCATCTTCAATTCATGTAAAGCTTACATTTCAGTATAACGTGGCCTTGCAAGGCAGACTAGGACTACATGCTAGTTCATGTTATTTTTTTCCTCATGGTAATAAAGGACTTATCCAGGTATACTGTACATAAATAACAGTCATTTATCAGTGTGATGATTTAAGGGGACCATAATTCCTTAAATCAGTGTTTCCCAATCTTTTTTAATTTTGCCCAATTACCACTTAGGATTTCCAAAAAGACTTCACAGTACCAGCAAAATGCCCACCTCTTTACAAACTACCCACGTATATTGCTCCAAACAGTAATAGTGCCCCCTCTGTGCCCCCATAGAGTAGTAGGAGGCCCCCATACTTCTCTCATACAGTAGGAGGCACCCTCTGTGCCCCCGTATAGTTGTAGGCCTCCTGTGTGCACTATTTATTTGTAGGCACCCACGTTGCTCCATATATTTGTAGGCTCTAAACTGCTGCCAACCCATATAGTTGTAGGCCTCAGTACTGTCCCGCTTCACTGCTCCTCCGGTCCAGCAAGCTTTGGTCTGTTACCCATGTGTCCCACCCCTGCACCTAAATTAATGTGGATTGCAGTACTACCATTTCAGGCCAACCAGTGGCAAGCCAGCACTCCTATTTTTACCATGGGAAGAGGGTGGTCAGGCTTCTGAACACTTAGTCAGGACTCTTAAGGCATGTTATCAATATCTGTGGTTCAGAAACCCAGTGTAGGATTTTGTTTATGTGCTTATGGAGAACAGCTGTATCCCTATATGATTTTAACATGTACAATTTCAGATTTATTTGTATTCATGTATCTGAAACTACAAACTGGTATACAAAAGAAAAAAATATATATAATTTTTTTAAATTAAAAGTAAGTTTTTGTTCAATTGTAGTCAGACAATACACAAACAATAGACAAACTGGCCCTCAATAACATCCGCATCAGCTTATTTTGAAGGTAGTGCAGACAGTTAAGCAATTACAATGCAGAAAACAAATAATATCAAGTTATACTGTATTATAGAGGTGTTATATTGGATAGTCTTTCCATCTGGTTCCTTGTCTGAGGGTCTAGTGTCAGGACTGTTACATGAATCTGTCCAGCAGGACCAGGACAGATTTAAAGCCAAAGATTGTGTTCTGTACATACCACCAAGATAAAGTTGCAACCTAGACTGTATCATGTTGTGATGGCGCTTTCCCTTTTCATCCTGCTTTTGTCCATTTCATATGTCCTGCTCTTCAAATCAGTTCCCTTCCTGCAACCTTGTCACTTTTTTTGGTCGGTCGGGTTTGGTGGTGTGTTAGGGTGTTTTGGTGGGTGTATGGGGGATGACAAGCTGGATGTTAATACTTTTCATTAGAGGGACTCTAAATGGTCTGTAAATTTAGTTTTGATTGTCATTGTATAAATTTAGTTTTAAAGGGGCACTCCACTTAATTTTTTTTCCACTCTGCCCTGCTGCAAAAATAAAAATAGCAAACTTTAACTCTATTCCGTTGCTCCTCCGGTGTGCCGATATCGTTTCTCTGTCTTCTCGGTGGTCTTCCGCACTCCAGGTCCTGATGCATCACATTGCGGTGAGCTTATTACCAACCGCAGTGATGTCCCGCCTCAACCAGTGATACACTAAGCGACAGTGTCATGTAACGGGACCGGGCCCAAACATCTGCCTGGTGCCCAGGCCCAAGAATTCGAAAGAAGACCAGAGCCCAGAAAACAGGAGAGCAATATCTGCACACTGAGGAAGCTTTAAAAGGGGAATTATTTTCCTGTTCTCTAGTTAACATGGATTATTTTGTTGAGGATGTTGATTGAGATACATCTGCCTTAGTTCTTTCCCATATACATTGGCAATGGTTAAGCCTTATAAAATGTTTGCTCAGTTTATCATTTTCTATTACATCAAGCTGTAGTGTAAATTAGAGTGTAATTAGGTTATAGTTGTCAAGCAACTCCATTGACTTTCCGAATATAGAAGCTCACTCACTATAAATAAGGTCACACCCTAAGGCTGTTTTTATTTTTTTACATTATGGCAAATTAGCGGTACCACAACTAATTACCACATGCTTTTTTTCTGCAAATAGCCAAATCGCTGTAAAAATGATGCAGTTTACTGAGAATATGCAAATTGCCATAGTGGTACTGCTAATTAGCCACATCACGTAATATAGTTTCCTTTATTTTAAACATTTTCTGTGGAAATGTTTTTTGTTTAACAGGAGTGTACATATACAGGGTTGGCCCCTAGTATGTATGTACTATTGCCGTTTGTGCTACAGACCTCACAATTCCGGGACTGGCTAAACAAGCCCGTTATTCTCTCCCATTCCCTTTCTACCCATTGGAAGAGAAAATGGTGAGGTTTCCTAAGGTGCTGTGCCCTATATAGGTTTATAGAGTGCATAAAGAAAAGGACAGCTTGCTTATGGCAGGAAAACTCTTATCCCCCTCCCCCCATGTCTGCAGGTCACTTGACAATAATAGGATGATTTTTAATTTTCCTTTTATGCTAAGCACCTTAAAAGGTTGCTGAGAAAAAGTTTAGGATCTCTGATCCGAAAAAGATGGTGCCTTAGAGCGCTCCTTTCCAAAAGGGAGGGTGTGGAGTTAATAGCCACACAATCGGGAGGTAGATATAATCTGGAGATTTATTACAGGTAATAGTTTATACATAGGATATGTATGAACTGTTACCTGTAATAAATCTCCAGATTATATCTACCTCCCGATTGTGTGGCTATTAACTCCACACCCTCCCTTTTGGAAAGGAGCGCTCTAAGGCACAATCTTTTTGGGATCAGAGATCCTACACTTTTTCTCAGGAACCAGACGTCCGAGACCTTTCCTCGAAGTGGCAGAGTGCGAGCAGCCCTTCCGGAACCATATGACCCCTGTATACCAGGGATTCAAGTTACGTGCGGTGTTGTGCCCCGAGCGCAACACGAGAAGGTGAACACACCTACACTTACAGTTACATCTATATACAACCACCAGAATAACGGCACATTGTTGCGCTTCTCTCTGTTTTCCTTTTTTTCATATTTGAGTCAAGCACCTTAAAGGGGTATTCCGGCCATGGACATCTTATCCCCTATCCAAAGGATAGGCGACAAGATGTCTGATGGTGCGCCGCTGGGACCCCCCCACAATCTCCGTGCAGCACCTTCATTCTATGCCAGGCTGCTGCTCCAGTCTCTGAAACCTCTGTGTTTCCGTGACTAGGGATATGACTTCACGCCCCACCCCCTCGTGACATCACACCACGCCCCCTCATGACATCACACCACGCCCCTTGTGACATCACACCACGCCCCCGTGTGACATCACACCATGCCGTGGTGTGTCATCACGCCACGCCCCAATCATTTATCATTGTCTGTGTAAAATCTAGAAGTATGGTTTGGGCTAATGTGAGAGTGCACAAAATTTTGAGTCCGTTTTAAAAAGTTGATAAATCACAGCCCAGTACAAAAAGCAAACCATGCATCACTTATTTCAATTTGTTTTCATAAATGAGTCTAAATAAACTATGCACACCTGTTTTTTACCCATTGCACAAAAATGTGTGATAAATTACCACCATAAAAAAGGGTAAAACCAATGAAAAATGACACCTTTGTAATGTATATGTGTGTGTGTATGTATGTATATATATATGTATTTTTGTAAAGGCCAGAAATAACTGTGCTTCATGTAATAAGGTACTTTGTTTTTATTTGTAAGGCTGGGTTCACATTTGTTCTAGTCCGGTATAGTTTACTTCCAGCGTGCACCGGAGAGAAACTGATGTTAGAACTGATCCCATTCATTTGAATGGGACATTTCACAATCATTCAGTGTCTCAATTTTGATGCCGGATGGTTGGAAACGCTGGACGGCACCGGACTTGCCAGCTTGCTGCGTTCCCCTGTCCAGCATCCAGAAACAATGGATGCTGGATGCCATACAACTGATGACAACTGATGCACATTGTCATTAGTTATGACATCAGTTGTGTCGAGATTTAGGCCAGACGTGTGAACCCAGCCTTATGATGCATGGCCCAGGTGTCGTGTTTTTCTTAGCCAGTTTATGAGATTTTTCTCTTAATTACTTCAGTGGGCTTTTTCCTGCTTGGCAATAAATATGTCTTGCAGTTTTAGTGACATTTTTTCACCTTTTCTATGAGAAATCACATGGTCAAACCATCAAGAAACACACACCTTTGGAAAACACAAAAAAGAAGTGTGAAGGAGGCCTAACAACCAGTTTATCTCATCTGTCATCTCTGCTGAATTAGTAAAAGGGAAGGGAAGGTGCCAGAAAACCTGCTAGTACTCTAGATCAACTGTTCCTGTCACACATATATATATATATATATATATATATATATATATATATATATATATATATATATGGAATATGTTTTTTTTTTTTTTTTTTTTTTTTTTTTTTGATCACCCTTATTAGTCTATTCAGATACAATAAATTTTCATACATGTATTTTCTCATGCTGCTTACAGGCTCTTGATCAACTGTCTCTTCTAAGTGTTAAAGGTATAGGTTAAGTCCTTCCAGACTTGTGTATACTAATTCTACTAATTCTGGTCTTTCTTCACATTTTAATATCTAAAACTAATCCTACCTAATATGTGTGGTTTGCGGTCTGTTTTGTGAAAGTACTTATACAGGGAATATTGATAACATAAGATGATTAGAACGTACTATAAAAGACCTCAAGCATGATTGCCGATTTCTCATTCATATGCAAAACCAGTTTAGGTCAGTTACATTGGGTTGTGCCTTTTAACCAGTTGAGCATTATATGAGTTCAGTGTTGCACACAGATCTTAGTCTTGCACTTCATGATGCTATAGGTGAAACAAAGCGATAAATAAAAGATTACTGAAATCTATGGGTTGTCTTTGGCACATCATACTATTATCGATTGTTTAAGAACAACTTTTAGTATTTGCCTTGGCCATGGTTGATTTTATCAAGGACTAACATTAGTGAGAGCTCTCTGGGATTGCCTCAGTCTGCTTTCACTAAAAATCGATTCCTTCATTGTTTTCTGAGTGGTGTCCTGAGCTCCCTGTATTATTACGTACTCCTATGTTGGACCATGTGATAGAAGGAGTAATTATTCATACAGATCACAGGGCAGATAATGAATACACTCTATGTGGGCTTTTAGGTTGCCATGATGTGGAGGAGGCAGTTCTGGAGAACCCCTAGGGTCTCAGCATCATGTGAATATGGCCGGCACACATTGAGTAACTGTAGGCCATAAGATTTCAAAATAATGTCCCACTATTATTTTTTTGTATTTCCTTGTACTATGCATGATTTTAATTGAGCTTTAATGGCTTTGTATATATTTAATCAGTAGAGAACCACAGGCTATATGTGTGCCATTAAGTGTAGAATAGGGAGAGAATCTCTGAATGGTTTGTATGTTTTCCTGCTATTCATTTTAGAGGAGATAACCTTACTTACATATTTTAACTATAATTTATTTTGTTGGCTGCTATATGATTAAAGTTCGATGTTATTGTTTTGCAGTTATAAATATTGTACTTTTATTGTGCAGGCGGAGACTGCAGCCAATCGTATTTGTAAAGTGCTAGCTGTCAATCAAGAAAATGAACAGCTAATGGAAGACTATGAAAGACTAGCAAGTGATGTAAGTGATGGGACAAAAGAGGGAAGATGGTCAAATCTCTGGGTGAATGGTGAAACTGCATAAATAGAACTTTACGTATTCCTTTAGGAAAAATATTTTGCTTGTTTTGCAAAAATCAATACTTTTTACTCCACCTGACTTATTTCAGTAGTAAAAAGGGACATAAGCCTCTACTATGCCTTTCCGGCCATAGGTTATCTCTTGTAGGAACAAAAAGGATGAGACCTATCAAAAAACAAAATGCTCTGTCTTTTTTTCCTGAACCTACCGTATATACTCGAGTATAAGCCGAGTTTTTCAGCCCGATTTTTCATGCTAAAAACGCCCCGCTCAGCTTATACTCGAGTGAACTCTCTGCCTGTCAATCCCTTCTCAGTGGTCTTCAACCTGCGGACCTCCAGATGTAGCAAAACTACAACTCCCAGCATGACCGGACAACCATCGGCTGTCCCGGCATGCTGGGGGTTGTAGTTTTGAAACCTCTAGAGGTCCGCAGTTTGAAGACCACTGCGGCCTTCATCATCATCCAGCTACCCCCCCTTTTGTTTTGTACTCCCCTCGGCGGGAAGGGTGAGCTGGTCCGGGCCATCTATGCTGCAGGGACCGTCCGGTGGGGAGGGTTAGTCGTTGCGGGCTGTCCATTTTCACCAAGGGGGCCTCTTCTCCGCGATTCGGGCTTGCCCCGTACTAGTGACGTTGCCTTGACGCCGACTCACAGGGATGGTGCGCATGAATGTCCCTGTGCGTCGTTGTCAAGGCAACGTCACTAGTCAGGGGCAGGCCTGAATCGCGGAGAAGAGGCTCACCCGGTGAAAATGGACATCCCGCAACGAGTAACCCTCCCCACCGGACGGTCCCTGCAGCATAGATGGCCCGGACCAGCTCACCCTTCCTTCCTGCCGAGGGGATGTGAGTACAAAACAAAAGGGGGGTTTGGATGATGACGAAGGCCGCAGTGGTCTTCAACCTGCGGGCCTCCAGAGGTTTCAAAACTACAACTCCCAGCATGTCCGGACAGCCGATGGCTGTCCAGGCATGCTGGAAGTTGTAGTTTTGCAACATCTGGAGGTCCGCAGGTTGAAGACCACTGATGAAGAGATTGGCAAGCGGTGATGATGAAGGTGGGGAGGGGGGGGGGTGATGACGGGGGTCTGGATGATTACATGGGGGGGGATGATGTATTTCCCACCCTAGGCTTATAGTCGAGTCAATAACACTTCCTGAGTTTTTGAGGTGAAATTAGGGGCCTCGGCTTATATTCGGGTCGGCGTATACTCGAGTATATATACGGTATATGCCTATGTTGTATTCCACCAAATCAAGTGGGGTTTACTGATTTACTGAGCACCTACACAGACCACTTTGAGTGTATTTCACATCCATTGACAGAACTGTGTATACGAATAAAACTTCCTTCCAACATATTTTCTTCAACAACCAGGGCCCACATTTTAATAAAAGATGTTAGTAGCACTTGTTGAAACCTGATATATTTGAATCAACCCAGCATATTCTGGAGGCACTTTTAACATTATCAGGCACATGAAGGTCTGCTTCTTTAAATTATAAATGTCATAATGTATAGTTTACAGAAAGTGGGAAGTTTAAATGCAAAAATGTAATTGAGAAACACATTGCAAAATGTTGACTAGTGCAGCGCCCAATAAAGCTAAGAAATATTAATGTAGAAGATTGGCTATTTGCTTAATTTGGATGTAGAATCTTGATAATTTTCTGTGATAATGGAACAAGCAGATGTATGTCTTGTGATCTTTACATATACACACATGTGGTGCATGATCATCTTTCTGTTCTGGTAGCTGTTAGAATGGATACGAAGGACCATTCCTTGGCTGGAGAACCGTGCACCTGAAAATACCATGCAAGCCATGCAACAAAAACTTGAAGACTTTAGAGATTACAGACGTCTTCACAAGCCCCCCAAGGTCCAAGAAAAGTGCCAGTTGGAGATCAACTTTAACACACTTCAAACTAAGCTTAGGCTCAGCAATAGGCCAGCATTTATGCCTTCCGAGGGGAAGATGGTCTCCGTAAGTACTGATTCTGTGAAAATCTAATAAAAGTGGTGTAGATGGATTTAATGTTGTACATGCTGCAAAATTTGTTTATGGATACATGAAACTTTTTTATTCTTGATGAGTTCCTGAATTCATTTTGTAATTACGTTGTGTGGAAAACTGATGAATTGCTCAATCCTAATTTGCAAATAAGTAATTATAATGAGCACAATTTTTTTTATTAGATATACTTTATCTGGACAGATAGTTTATTATGTCTTGGTTTTCTATGAATGCTATAATTAAAGAGTACCGGTCACTAAATAAACTTTTCTAAACTAACTCAGGCTATGATGACACCAGTAGATGGATTACATGGGATCAGGGCATTTTCAGTAGGTGATGGTTACATTTCTCTCACCGGTCACAAAGCATGTTTAGGAAACTCTCATATAGAAGTATATAGAGTCAGCTCCAGCCTATTGTTTGCTTTTCCTCTCTCTTCGAAATACTGCAATTTTCCGCCTTCGGCTGGCTCTGGTACACAGGTGGTTATATGTTGGTGCTTTAGTAATGTGACATGGTTATAGTTACCACATTATTTGCACTAGTCTTTAAAAACATGAGTTACAGCACCCTGTTGCTCTACCAAGATCTAAATACTGGTGCCAATATGGACCAGAGCTGCAGAAAAAAAGATTGTTCTCATACACCTTAACCCCTTAAGGACTCAGACAATTTTGGCCTTAAGGACGTTTTCGTTTTTTCCTCCTCGCCTTCAAAAAATCAACTCCTATATTTTCATCCACAGACTAGTGTGAGGGCTTGTTTTTTGCAAGACCAGTTGTCCGTTGTAATGCCATCATTAACTTTACCATAAAATGTATGGGACAACCAAATAAATACTATTTGTGTGGGGAAATTAAAAAGAAAACTGCAGTTTAGCAAGGTTTCGTTTTTACATTCCGTACAATTTACGGTAAAAATTACGTGTTCTTTTTCTTTGGGTCAATACGATTAAAATGATACCCATGATAATAAACTTTTCTATTACTGTTTAAAAAACATCGCAAACTTTTTAACCAAATTAGTACATTTAAAATACTTCTATTTTGAAGACCTATAACTTTTTCATTTTTCAGCATAAGTGGCGGTATGAGGGCTCGATTTTTGCATCGTGATCTATACTTTTTATTGATACCATATTTGCATATATAAAACTTTTAATATATTTTTTATAAACCTTTTTTGGAATAAAATGTTATTTAAAAAGCAGCAATTTTGGACTTTTTTTTTTTTTTTTTAAAGTTCATGCCATTCACCGTACGGTATCATTAGCATTATATTTTAATAGTTCAGATATTTACACACGCGGCGATACCAAATATGTTTATAAAAAATGTTTTACACTTTTTGGGGGTGAAATGGGGAAAATGAGACAATTAAAATTTTTATTTGGGGAGGGGATTTTTCTATTTTTTTATTACTTTTTTTTACTTTTATTTTTACACTTTAATAGTCCTCATAGGGGACTATTTATAGCAATCATTCGATTGCTAATACTGTTCAGTGCTATGCATAGGGCATAGCACTGATCAGTGTTATCGGTCATCTTCTGCTCTGGTCTGCTCGATCTCAGACCAGAGCAGAAGACCCGTGGAAGGCGGTGGAGGCAGGTGAGGGGACCTCCATCTACTATTCTGGATGGTCGGATCTCTGTATTGATCACGGCATCTGAGGGGTTAATGGTGGACAGCTGCACGATCACGGATGTCAGCCGTTACCGGCGGGTCCCTGGCTGTTACCAGCAGGCGCGACCTGCCACGTATGACCCGAGCATCGCCCCGATGCTCGTGGCCATGTATAGGATGTAAATGTATGTCCTGGTGCGTTAAGTACCACCACCCCAAGTCGTACATTTACGTCCTGCATTGTTAAGGGGTTAATATAGATCCATGTATACCCAGCAATGTATTGCAGTTTATATTCAGTGAAATTCACACACATGATTAATACTTCCTTTTCCAAAGTAATTTGAAAAACAGAAAATCACTGTATGACTTTGGTTTGAGTTCAGTTTTAGAAGTACTGGAAATATATATATATATATATATATATAAAAAAAAAAAAAAAAAAAAAAAAAAAAATAGCAGATTGTCATTTACATACCACAGTCCAATAATAATGACCATCTGCAAAGAAAAAAAAAATCCAACCTTTCCAGTAATGTTTTGAATCCATTCAACGATTGCAATATTTATTTGTTTATTAGGATTTCCTGGTATTTCTTTCTGAAATACATTGAAAGCATTACTATGTCCAGGGTGCTTACAGTATTTTTCTCCTACTTTGCTTCCTTGCAGCCGTTTTAATTTCCATTACTTTGTTCTGTAACTACAAGATTAATAGTGTTTCTCATTTTCTTCCCAGGATATAAACAATGCATGGGGTGGTTTGGAACAAGCGGAGAAGGGCTATGAGGAATGGTTGCTGAATGAGATCCGGAGGTTGGAAAGACTAGACCACTTGGCTGAAAAGTTTCGCCAAAAGGCTTCTATTCATGAAGCCTGGACTGATGGTAATGTGATCACACTCCTACACCTATGCCAGAGCTGACTTGTCACTTGTTCTCATGAGGAGAATAAATCAACATTGCTACAGAGAGATATAGAACTATGGATGACACAGATTTTCACATATGCATTTACCATACGTTCTGGGAAAGCTCCTGGTTTTTATTAGTTCGTAAATGTATCCTTTATGGCATATTATCTGACAATGGCCAAAAGAGTGTCTTTTTGGTCTCTAATTGAGTGGTATATGTATGGCACAGCATAGACTGTTCTTTTCCACAGAGCAGTATATAGTTAAAAAACAAAAGTGTACCATGTCATTTATTTTTTATAAATTTTTTTCACTTTAACATGAGACCGATATTCATTATGTATGCATCTGGCAGTATGTCAGGAAGTGCACTCAATATATTTATTGGAAGGACACTATGCAACACAGTTTGAAAATAGCCTAACTGAATGTGATCATATTTTTAACTAATATATGTTCTTGTAAAAAATAAATAAAAAAAACAACAAAATCATCTCTGTCATCACTTTTATGCTGCCTGAACCAAGATTCATCGGGGCAGTCCATGGTGGCCTTACTGGGCTTGATTGCTAGATCCTTCCCTATACCCAGAGAAAGATCTATTAATCAAGGCTGGCGGAGCGGGGAGAAGCTGCTGGGCACTGCCTCAATGACTCATGGTTTGGGCAGCATGAAAGAGATGACAGGTTCCCAATAGGTGTTTATGTAGAAGGATTTTGAAAATCAAAAATAGAGGTAGGGTAGGTAGGGGTCACCTAGGTAATAGGGGCCACAATTTAATAGGTGTTCATTTAACCAGTAATAAAATGTTTAGTAATGCAGCTACAAAAACACCTTACTTCAGGAAGGCTAGATTTTCACTTGGCAGTTTTTTTGAATTAGGAGAAGACCTTAATGGCATAGTGTAGAAGATCTCTTATTTAAGAATAAAACCTTATGGTTTTTACTACAGAAACAAATTTAAAAGGAGAAGAAATACATTGTGTAAATGACAGATAAAGCTGCAAAGTTTGAAACTGGGAGATACAGAGATACAAAAAGTAAAAGAAACCTCAAATGATTCTTTACCTATATAAATAATAAGAAACTAACTAAAAGTGTTGGCCCCCTGAGAAATCATATTAGTTTAACGGTGGGGAGTGCGAGGGAAAGGTCAATTTATTAAATACCTTATTCTCTACTGCATTTACAGAGGAAAAACAAATGACAGATAACATTATTAGGAAAATGTATGTATGTATGTATATTCTGCATTACATGTCTTCTGCTTAAAGAAGTGCAGCGCCAACTTAAAAACATTAACATACATAAATTCCTTGGTTGAACTTGGTCGTATTTTTTTTTGACCATACGAAGGCTGCATTCACATCACGATTGCAGCCTATGGCTGGTGGATGGGAAAACCGGGTGCTGAAACCCATTCACTCGTATACTACGGTTTTAGGTCCGGTCACAAAACCGCATAAGGGGTAAAAATGAGCCGACCGGAGTCACTGTTTGACTCCGATGAACTCATTCAAATGAATAAGAAGGGGGCCGGGGCCAGCTGGGTACGGGAGTGCCCAGTTTTGATGTCCGGTAGCCATAGGCTGCAATCATGATGTGAATGCTGCCTAACTATGTAACTAAAGCAGCAGGTCCAGATGGCATCCATGTTTGACTTCTGCAGGAATGATGTTCTAGTTAGACCCTTATTCATAATATTTCAAGATTCTTTAACGACAGGGCTTGTTCCACAGGTCTAACGCATATGTGGTGCCAATATTTAAAAAGTGAACTCAGTAACTTACAAGGCTTGCAAGTTAAAAGGGGTATTCTGGTCCATTATAAAAAGTTACATCGCTTTGTAACAGGGGTTGAGAAATCCTAGATGGCACCCAGGTGTTTGCTATACCTGTCCATCCATTAAAAAAAACACTGTTTTACTTGCCTCCACATACATACCTGCGCTGATCCCTTTCTGAATCTGCCTGTGGTTTGCGTTGCAGTGTTACAGGAGCAGCGGACATCAGGTGACCTGTCATTTTAGTAGGTTTGACCTTCTCCTGGGCCTGCTGTCAACCCATCCCTCTGAATAATTAGGTATATTACGGAGGCATGCTTGGTAGGGATTGGCTGAGCACATGTGACTCCCCATCTCTTGTCCCTGCCAGGAATTCATAAGATATGTAGTTTTGGATGGCACGCACTGCCAACCCCTCCCAGGAAGTGGGGCTGTTTTTAACATGGCATTTTACTTTTTATCTATAATTGTCAATACTGTGTTAATACTCTATATGTCTAAATTTACCAAGTAACAATAGCAGAAGGAGGAAAGGAAATCTTATCCCCATACGGTAACTGAACAAATCCTGTATACTGAGACGGATATTAACAATAATGTCAGAATACAAGAGGAATATTTTCACCATACATATTACAATCATACTGTTACAGACCAAATCCTGTATACTGAGATCAATATTACCAATATACAAGGAGGAAATATTATCACTATACATATTACCATCATACTGTTACTGACCAAATCTATAGTACCAGGACCAATATTACCAATAATACCAGTATACAAGGAGGAAATATGATCAGTATACATATAACTATCATACTGTTACTGGCCAAATCCTGTAAACTGAGACCAATATTACCAATAATACCATTATACAAGGATGAATATTATCACCACACTTATTACCATCCTACTGTTACTGACCAAATTCTATATACTGAGACCAATATTACCAATAATACCAGTATACAAGGAGAGAATATACCCCCCCCCCCCATACAGTAGATATGGGTTGGTAGATATCAGCTGTACACACAGGCTCTGCAGACCATAAAAGTGATTTCATACAGTGACATCAGGTGACGTCTTCTTTAACTGGAGTCATTCACTTTCCTTTTTCTTCTCCATCCAGCCCAGACCATCATGACTTTTTCTTCCAACCACGATTCGTCTCCACAGAACATGCCAGACAAACATTTTAGACTCCGCACTTTTCCAGCACCTATAGCGCTCTATACAGTAATAATAACCCTCTTAGTTTCCTACACAGTAGAATGGGTAGATATGTGGGTTGGGGCTGAGTAGGTGGGTTCCCCCCTCCCCTCACTCCAGTAGGTTGATAGGTCCTTTCAAATGGAGGTCCCCGTGTAGATAACTTTGCCCTGTATATAGTTACACCCTGTAGGCAGTAGCAGTCCCCTATAAGTAGGGTTACTCCCTGTATTAACAGCCCCCTTTAGGTAGTAACAGCAGCAGTCCCCTTTAGGTAGTAGTAATAGCTACATCTTCTTTAGGTAGTTGTAGTAGCAGATCCCTTTAGACAGTATTATAAGAAGCCCCCTTTAGGCAGAATCCTTTAATCGGTATTAGTAGCAGCCCCCTATAGTCAGTAATAGCAGCAGCCCCCCTCATATAGCAGTAACAGCTCCCATTTAGGTAGTAATAACAGCAGTCCCCGTTATGTAATAACAGCCGCAGTCCCTGTTTAAGTAGTAAAAACAGAAGCCCCTTTAAAGTAGTAACAGCAGCAGTCCCCTTTATGTAGTAGTAATAGCAGCAACCCCCTTTACGTAGTTTCAGCAGCAATCCCCTTTATGTAGTAGTAATAGCAGCAACCCCCTTTACGTAGTAACAGCAGCAGTCCCCTTTAGGTAGTAGTAATAGCAGCAACCCCCTTTACGTAGTAACAGCAGCAGTCCCCTTTAGGTAGTAGTATTAGCAGCAGCCCCCTCCCTTCTCCTTCCCCTCCCCTTAGGTAGGTAGACAGACAGTCTTTCCCATAGCCGCCCCTCCCCTCACCTCTCCTTTCTAGATGTAAAAATAAAACAACAAAATAAACTCACCTTCCCACTGTGCCTATGCAGAGCCATTCCATCTGCGTCCAGGCCGCACAGAACATCTATGTCATGGCGCTGGCGGTGCAATGATTTGACGTCATTTGACGCCGGTGACATGACAAGTTATGTGCGGCGTCCAGGTGTGAAGGTACTGGGATGAGTAGCTTAGCTAGGAGCTTATAGCCGCTGCACACAAGGTCCTTACACTAAAGTCAGGACTTTGTGTGCTATTGTGAGCAAGGTGGCACACGTGTCTCTCGGGGTTTGCTGTACCAGCAGAATTAGGTGTCAAAAAACACAGGGGTGACAGGGTAAGAAAGATAAATAGTATACACATTTTTTCTTTTTTTTTGTCATTGTGTCAAATAACCCCTTTTATATCTATTGTGGTGAAATTATTTGAGTTTTCCTGAGAAATGCTATACTGAAATGTCTTTATAATACAGCATCAACATGGGTTTATAAGTAATCCGTTCTGTCAGACTAATGTAATCAGCTTCTCTGGGAAGGTCCGTTCTAGATCGAATCAGGGTAAGGCTGTGGATGTTGTGTATTTAGACTTTTTCAAGGCATCTGACATTGTACCACGTAAAAGGTTGGTACACAAAACAAAGATGCTGAAACTAAGGAAGAAAATATTTCAATTGCTTAGCATCTTTCCTTGGTTTAACTTGATGACGTATGTCTTTTTTCAACCCTACTAACTATGTAACTAGTGATAGGAAAAGATCGTTATCAAGGTTTCACTATAATCACAGCTGAAAATTCTTTATTGTAAGAGCAGTGAGACTATGGAACTCTGTCACATGATGTTGTGATGGTTGATTCATTGAAATAGTTCACAAGGGACCTATTACATATTACATGTTATGAATACTAGATTTCTGGAGGTGGGACATTGATCCAGGGCTTTATTCTGACTTGGATATTTGGAGTCGGTAAGGAATTTTTCCCCTTGTCTAGGAGATCTGCCTCAAATGGGTTTGTGCCTTCCTGTGCATCAGCACAGTGGGGTTATAGGTTAAACTTGATAGACTCTTCTCCATCGTCAGTCATTGGAACAGTATAAGGCTAGGTTCACACTGACACTGAGCTCATTTAAAGGATAGGAGTTGAGCAGAAAAAAATACTGTCCATTTTTTCCCCCTCTGCTCTACTATTATAATAGCGGACACCCGACGAACCCCATTTAAGTCCCCCTGCAGGACCTAGCAGTGTCCATTTGGCTTCATTATTTGGCTTCATTGTTTGGCACCGAATGGACCATAAATGGGACCGATCCCAGGAGTATTGTGAACAATCCCTAATCTGCTTTTTCAACTATTGTTCTATGGAATCCTAGGGCTTTTTAGACCCTGAATAGGTTTGTAATACTTGCCCGCAATAGCTGTCAGTTTTACATTAGTGATTAGTTTGTGGAAATGGGGGGAAAAAACGCCTGTTCCACCATGACACTTACATGGCCGTTACATGTTTTAGTGATAGCACTTGTTCTTTGCTTTCTTAACAGGAAAGGAAAACATGCTGCAGAAGAGAGATTATGAAACGGCAAGTCTGTCAGAAATCAAGGCTTTGCTGAAGAAGCATGAGGCCTTTGAAAGTGATTTGGCAGCGCACCAGGACCGAGTAGAGCAGATAGCAGCCATTGCCCAAGAACTTAAGTAAGTCTGCATCCTCTTGCACGTACTGTATTATTTCACTGCTCTTCTTTGTAGATGTTATGAAGTATATATTAGGTAAATGTATTAATTATCCAGTTAGTAAAGGTATAGTAAATGTGAGGTTTAGTTGGCAGTTGGTAACACACAGAAACATATTGTGGTGCCTATGTGTTTATAGGTTTATTTTCTAAAAGTGCAATTGTCACAAATAGACATGTACTGCAACCACACTTAACATGTATAATTCAGCTATACCTTTGGCTGTTTATTCTGAGGCATAATCTTCATAATAAAGACTGTATTCAGCAGTCATGAACCTTCACAGAGGTCAGAGGTTCCACCATGCGTCTCTCTCCATATGTCACTCCATTGCCGCTGTATGTTTGGCACACAGGTCTGCCACGATTGTGCTGTCGTTCAGTATTATGGTGTTTATTCCCTGCCTCTAGCCGCCAGCTATTGTATTCCTTCTGGAGCCACAGAGGTCGGAAGTGAGAGAAGTCCCAACACTAGAGGCACAAAGCGAGCTCCGTAACACAGAGCGATGGCGCATGTTCGGCTGACCTGTCTGTCAATCACACAGAGGCCCTGGGGTATTCCAAACTCTCCAACTGTTCTTTCCTTATGGCAATAAAGCCACGGAATAAACAACCAAAGGCATGGCTTCTCTTTACATGAAAACTAATTTTAATCAGTGTGGACAGTTAGTATGCCGATTTCATGTGACTGTTGTGCTTTAAATCTCTTTTCTCAGAAATGGTTGCTTAGGTATGTTAATACTAATCTTGTTCTATAAAATGATAACACCTGTTCCAAACATTTCATTTCACCATTATGCCAATGCAGAATTATTGCTAATAACTGAGGTGCTGTGTATGCACTGAATATATAGGGTAAGTTATGTTCCTTGCTTGGCTTTGCAGTATGACTATTTTTAAGGTAGGGCAAAGGGAGCCTTTGAGCCTACTGAGCTGCCAGAACTTCCATTGTTTTGTGGAGCAAGCAGATAGAGCGGGGACACAGTGCTGGAAAGTGCTCCTCCACAATGTGAGCACTCTTCCTCCCCCTGCAGAGGACCTGCCGTGTGAAGCCCCTGGAGCTTTTTTTACATGCATATTTTGTGCAGCTGATTTTGCAACCTATTACCTTTTAATGAGTAGCTAATCCAGCTGCAGCAGATCCTGTACATGTTAACATACCCTAAAAGTAAGTGTGTGTGTGTATGTGTGTATAAATATATATATATATAGTGTGTGTGTGTGTAAACAATGCTTGTATTCAATCATAATTAAAGACTGCCATGCAGCACTCATTAAAGTGTTGTATTGAATTAGAAACATGTGAATGGAAAAGTCAATAAACAATCCAAGTAATCCGCTCAGCTTGTCAGTTCTCTTGCACTGGGACTCATGGTGTATTTGACATATTATTGATTGTACTAAGCTTTGCTTCCTTTGCTTTCATGTAGTGAGCTGGATTACTATGACTCTCCAAGTGTGAATGCTAGGTGCCAAAAAATATGTGACCAGTGGGATAACCTTGGAGCACTCACCCAGAAACGTAGAGAGGCTTTGGAGGTAGGAATTCTGTACATTTTCGATCAGTTTTATTTAAAGAATAAAATATTCTGTTGTATGTCACTGTTATATATTTACTAAACTTAAAGTGTACCCATCAGATCCAACAAAAACATTTTTTTTAAATATATCACTCAGCACCTAATCCTGACCATGTACATCTAATTTTTATGTGTCTAGAACCTTTATTTATTTTTTATTACACTTTTAATTTAGCTCACTAGTCTGAATTCCTCTCAAAGGGAGGAGGCGTGGCCTCACTGTGCAGGTCTCCGCCCCCTCCCTCAGTATGCTGTCTGCTCATATCTCCCCTAGCATTAGCAAAACTACAATTCTCAGCTTGTCCTCACTGACAGTAGTGGGGCACAAGCTGACAGTGGGAGGATTTTTCCTCCAGCTGTGAGCCCTGCTTTCTCAGCTGTCAATCAAGGAAGTGTGTCCATGACATAGGTGATGACGCATGGACACAGCAGGACTAGTATGTGTCCAAGCAGGCAGGGGGCAGTTGTTTGACTGGCTTTTTCAGTATGAAATACTGAACATTTTCTAATGAAAACAATTGCAAAACCTATTGGCATGCTCTACAACATATCAAAAGTTTTTGTATCTGACAGTGCCCATTTAAAAACTACTGGTGGCAACCCTGTACGTAGCAAATCAGTCTAAGGAGCTGTGTTCCCCAACCTATGGTTCACCAGCTGTTGTAAAACTACAGTTTCCATCAAGCAATGACAGACAAAATCTGTCTGAGTCTGGGTTTTCCACTATTTATTTATTTTTACTTTTTTTTTTCAAAAACGCCATGAATGCCGCCCTGCATTTTTGGTGAAAAGAAATGCCACGAATAGAGGTTAGCTGCAAGTCAATAGAGGTTTTTGAAATGGCATACCCACTTTGCGTTATTTTCAATCTGGTTTTTATGGGCTTAGTGTGTGATTTCTAAAATTGTACCATGTTGAGACTATGGTGTCTTTTTTCTTTGACATCTTGATGTTTCTCTACCATAGAAGTCTATGGAGATCCAAAATGCCATTAGGCTAGAATTCCACTGAGGTTTTTCATGCAAAAAACACACATAAAAACGCCCATTTTGCCACACAGTGTTTTTTCCATGCGTTTTTTGTTGTTTTTTAAATTTATTTATGGGGAAAAAAAAAGCGCATAGGGTTTTCTTAGGATTTTTATTCTCAGCCAGATACCAACCAAGCAGCAACAGCCTGACGTTACCAGGGTAAGCTAGGTCCATTGTCACTGGTCCTCCCCAGCCTAAATAACGCCAGCCTGTTACCGCCTAGGCCCAGGAGCGCCATTTTTGATGCTCCGGGCCTGTTGGTACTGGCACCCCTTTGGCGGTGGGTCCCTGGGTAATAATTGGGGGTTAGCGCTAGCTGTTTGTGGGGCTAACGCTAAGCCCCGGCTTAGTAATGGATTCCGTCAATAAGATGGCTTCCACTACTAAGCCTAAAAATTCTATAAAAAAAAAAAAAAACACGACACATTGGAAAAATAATTTTATTTGAGCTACACAGACTCTGTGGGGACAGGGAGCGAGGAAGGTAAGTGAACCTTGTGTTCTGTATACACTATATACAGTTATCTATAGATAGCTGTATATACTGTATACTGCCCAAAGGGGATATAGGAGCAGGGAGATCTGTCAGTCTGGCGACTGGATTCCCGGCTCCTGTATAGTATACACGGGTACACTGCACCCCTGTATACTATATGGCCTGTGGCGCTCAGTATCCGACCCACAGAGTGGTACCCTGAAGACAGTGAGAGAACTGCCACAGGGGACAAAATTGGCTGTTTCCACACACCAGGGAAAACAACAGAAAAAACTGCCAAAACACAGGAAAAAGCTGTGTCAGTTTTTCTGGCAGTTTTTCCTGGTGTGGAATCCTAGCCTCAAAACCACAATGTGAGTTTTGTATTGGTGTTTTTGTGGCCTTTTTGTAGAGCTAGAGAGCCACAAGTTGGGAAACACTGCTGTAGACAATGATGCTTTTTTTCTTGAAATTAATAATTGAATTCAGGTTTGTTTCCTTATGGGAAGAGCAATTCACCTTTAATTATGTAGTCTGAAAATGTATATATAATGGCTTTCTTTAATGTCCATTTACAACATAGAGAACAGAAAAGTTGTTGGAAACCATTGATCAGCTTTACCTGGAATATGCCAAAAGAGCTGCTCCATTTAACAACTGGATGGAAGGAGCCATGGAAGATTTGCAGGATACCTTCATTGTTCATACCATTGAGGAGATCCAGGTAATCCTCTCAGTAATAACTTACAATAAGCAGAATGTCACAGTATTTTATACTAATTTATGCTTCACCATGTGAAAAGGTTTTCAGGGCCATTATCCATTTTTACACAATGGCCCAGATTTATCAAACTGTGTAAGTGAAAAAGTGGAGTGATTTTCCCATAACAACCAATCACAGCTCAGCTTTCACTTTACCAGAGCTCGTTAGCTGAGCTGCGATTGGTTGCTGTGGGAAAATCTCTTCACTTTTTCCCTGTTTCATAAATCTTGGCCAATGTCTCTGCTTGATACATTTTCAGAGATCTCTTTTTTTGTTCCTGATACAAAAACAGTATAGCATACTTAGGTTACTGCATTCAAGGAGAAACTTTTTTTCTTTTTATACCAACTATATTAGCCAAATGAGTCGCACAGCAAGATAACACTAAATAGTGTGCCAACTTCGTCCTTTGTCCTGAAGGAGTTAAAGTGTACCTGTGTACCAGTACTCTGCAGGCTTCATCTTTAATTTTGTATTCTCCCAGAGCTGGTGGGTGGAGCCTAACATCTATGGTGTCTGCCATACACTACACATACACAGAGGAGGAGATCCTGCACTCCTATTTCTCTTCACACAGCTTAAAAAGCAGCAGCATGGAAGGCATAATAAAGCAGTAGTGAGCTGTCTAAATTGTGCACAAAGCCCTGCAGTGGGATCTCTTACTTACACAGTTGTCTCCTTTCTGTCTCTCTTTCTGTTCTGTCTGCAGCTTCTTTGTCTCACCCGGCCCCTCCTATCCCCCCTCCTCCCCTATCGATAGAATGTGTAATTTAACCCAACACTGAAAATTTGCTCAATTTTGTCAGCTGTGCACAGTGGATGACTTTAACAGGGGAGAGGAAATAAAGAAGCTATTTTGTCTGATAAGATATATTACAAAGTTTCTTTATAGTCAGTTGTACTATTGATCTATGCAAAGTTTGTTGAAACTATTATGCCTATTTGAAGCTTTAAAACCTGGGTGAATGAAAACTAAAAAGGCTAAAATATCATGTCTTCCTCCAGGGACTGAGCACGGCACATGAACAGTTCAAAGCGACACTTCCAGAAGCTGATAAGGAACGACAAGCAATCCTTGGAATACATAATGAGGTTTCGAAGATAGCTCAGACTTACCATGTCAACATGGCTGGAACCAACCCTTACTCCACTATCTCACCACAAGAAATTAATAGCAAGTGGGACCATGTGAGTTTATATGACTTATTTTAAAATTTTAAATGTGGCAGTTGTCATTCTTGTTAAACAGAAATGAAAATGTAAAAGTACTGCTACTTTCTGTTTTTCACATATTTTCATATGAAAAAACATTGTGTAAATCCAGTCCCTAATCCTATTTATGTTCAGAGATAAGAGACTGACTATAGACCTAGATATTTGGCCACAGTTGAACACTTTCCAAATCCACATACATGTAATGACAACCCATTGTAAACTGCACACGATAGAAAAAGTCAGCACAACTTAGTGATTTTGGTGGGACCTCCTGACTCTCCAACAGATGACGTTAGAGAAGAGGAAGATCAGCCATGTTGGTTCCCAACTGCCGATCCTTTCGTTCTCTGACGTTATGTTACCTCGTCAAAAAGTCTGCCTGCGACTTATCCTTCCTCTCTCTCAATTTAGATGACAGGAACACGCTGCTAAGCATTCATGTGCATGGAGGGATTAGGAGAGCTTGCTGTCAGCCAAACGTACAATTGGTCGACAGCTATTGCAATGTGCATGGGTAACTTTAGAACAAATTCACCACAGGAAACTCTTTATTGTTTTGAGCATTACATGCTCATCCAATTTCTGAACCTTGTAGTAATGACTGGTCTCCTTTGATTCTAACCAAAGGTTTTTAACCCTAGATACACCAAATATAGCTCAAACATTAATATGTTATGATCATCTTTTTGTTTTGTGCAGGTAAGACAGTTGGTTCCCCGTAGAGATCAAGCATTGATGGAGGAGCATGCACGGCAGCAGCAGAACGAGAGGCTGCGGAAGCAGTTTGGAGCACAGGCCAATGTCATTGGTCCATGGATACAAACAAAGATGCAGGTATAAAGTTGACAGTTCCTTAAAAAGTAATTCAATCTGCAAAATATGAATGATTTTATTTATTTATTTTTTTTATGGGCAAAACACGCAGTTTTTTAGATTTGTGATCAAATGTATTTCATGTGGTTGATTTATAGGAGATTGGGCGTATTTCTATAGAAATGCACGGCACACTAGAAGATCAGCTTAATCATTTGCGACAGTATGAGAAGAGCATTGTAAACTACAAACCAAAGATTGACCAGTTAGAAGGAGATCACCAGCAGATACAGGAGGCGCTTATATTTGATAATAAACACACCAACTACACCATGGAGGTAAGTCTAGCTCTTTATATCAGTAGTACCCCAATGTACACCAATCACTAATGTTACTATAAGTACCGTATATACTCGAGTATAAGCCAACCCGAATATAAGCCGAGGCCCCTAATTTCACCCCAAAAACCCAGACCCCCGTCATTAACACCCCCGACATCATCACCCTGTCATCATCCAGACCCCCTTCATCATCACCGCCTGTCAATCCCTTCAATCACTGGTCTTCAACCTGCGGACCTCCAGATGTTGCAAAACTACAACTCCCAGCATACTGGGAGTTGTAGTTTTGAAACATCTGGAGGTCCGCAGGTTGAAGACCACTGCGGCCTTCGTCATCATCCAGACCCCCCCCCCCCTTTTAGTTTTCTACTCGCCTCCCCTCGGTGGGAAGGAAGGGTGAGCTGGTCCGGGCCATCTATGCTGCAGGGACCGTCCGGTCCGGATGGTTAGTCGTTTCGGGCTGTCCATCTTCACCGGGAGCCCATCTTCTCCGCTCCGGGCCCGGACTAGTGACATTGCCTTGACGATGACGCACAGGGACGTTCATGCACAGGGACGTCCCTGTGCGTCGTCGTCATGGCAACTTCACTAGTCTAGGACCGGGCCCGGAGCGCGGAGAAGAGGCCCCCCCGGTAAAGATGGACAGCCCGGAACGACTAACCATCCGGACCGGATGGTCCCTGCAGCATAGATGGCCCGGACGAGCTCACCCTTCCTTCCCACCGAGGGGAGGGGAGGCGAGTAGAAAACTAAAGGGGGGGGTCTGGATGATGACGAAGGCCGCAGTGGTCTTCAACCTGCGGACCTCCAGAAGTTTCAAAACTACAGCTCCCAGCATGCCCGGACAGCCATCGGCTGTGGAGTTGTAGTTTTGCAACATCTGGAGGTCCGCAGGTTGAAGACCACTGAAAGGGATTGACAGGCGGAGAGTTCACTCGCGTATAAGCCGAGGGGGGGCCTTTTCAGCACGAAAAATCGTGCTGAAAAACTCTGCTTATACTCGAGTATATACGGTAGTTGCAAATTAATATGTAAATTGTATTGTAAGGATCTTATACCTATTAGTAACCTGGAATCTTTCAGGTCTGGACAAAAGTTAAAAAGTTAAATAATAACTTATTGTTCCCCTTCGGAAAAAAAAATATCATGCCACGCTACCTTTCAGGGACAAAAGGATGTCTGACAGAAGGACGATGAGTGTATTAAACATTTAAGGATTTCCTTTAGACGTCAATAATTGTGTATGTAATCTCTGCTACGGGAGACTTGATGTAATATTGTACATATTCATTACTTTAGCACATCCGTGTGGGATGGGAACAACTCCTCACCACTATTGCCAGAACTATCAATGAGGTAGAAAACCAGATCCTCACACGAGATGCCAAAGGCATTAGCCAGGAGCAGATGAATGAATTCAGGAACTCCTTCAACCACTTTGACAGGGTAAGAACACGTGGCTTTGTAGGCATTTTGCTTCATAGTCTATTGTATTTATATCTGATAGAGAATGTTACCTTACAGAAGTGGCACCATACTGAATGTTGTGCTGCTGCAGGTGGCACAATGTAGTTTTACAAGTAGCCAAAAACAGCAGAACAGGGGTATACATACTGAGCTGCAATTTTGCTCAACTCTATAAAAGAATCTTTCTATTCAAAATATATGTCTACTTGTTACCAAATGTTCTTTAGGGAATATCCACAAACGCAACAGAGAAGGGGAGAGCACTCTTGAGAACAATATCACCTTATATCAGTAGAACGGTCCTCGGTGACCTAGGTCAGTGTCTGATGCGGGGTGCACATACAACAGTATGAAGTGTCCAAAGTAAGTACAAAAAGAAGCACGTACGTGCACTCACCTTAAAGCAGAGACAGTCAGGTGTGAGGGTCCGGTGATGGGTCTCGGCATCGGCGCTGGTGTGTGGCGCCCGGAGGCTACGCCGGCAGTTTCGCACATAATTGCGTGCTTCTTCCGGCCTAAGAGGCCGGAAGAAGCACGCACTTGCGTCCGAAACTGCCGGCGTAGCCTCTGGCGCCACACACCAGCGCCGATGCCGAGACCCGGCACCCCGTCACCGGACCCTCACACCTGACTGTCTCTGCTTTGCGTTGAGTGCACGTACGTGCTTCTTTTTGTACGTTCTTTAGGGAATGTTTTCCCCTATAGAAACCTTTTTTGATAGTATTTATATTTTGTAGACAAAGAGAAAAAAAAGTAAACCTCAAATGTGTGTCCAAACAGTGTGGATAGAGCCATAGAAAATTGTGAGCATTCACAGCGTTCAGACACATTTTAGTTTTTTGTACAAAATCCAGCTACTAAAATGCCCAGCGAGTTAGGCTGGGTTCACAATGCATGTTGTTCTCCGTTGTACTCATTTTGTTAGTTTATTTTGCTGTGTACAAAAATAAAGTCAATGGGGGGGATTCATCAACATCATTGTATGGTAGAGGTTTTTTTTTACCTTTCTGCTGCGTGTATTTGTCATTTACCTGCGCAAAATTTACTAAACTTGCGCACGGGTCTCTGTGAATCATGTGCAGTAGTAGAATCCAGCCCATCTCAGCTCGTGAAAAAAATATAAGGCGGATTTGTACGTGTGCTCTGAGCTGGTGTATATTTGCGCAAGAAAATGACCCTTGCGTCCTTTTTTTGCAAAAAAAAAAAAGACGCAGTTAATAAGTTCATGTCTACCAGAAAAACGGCTCTACGGCACACCTGAAGGGTGACATCTTTAGAAAAAGTTCCACCAAAAAAGACGCACAAAAAGAACACAGGAAATATCCTTGCGCAAGATTTTGCGCAAGAAAATATACCTAAAATGATTCTATATAGATTGATGAATCCCCCCCCCCCCCCCCCCAATGATGCTATTGTGCTATTGGCAAAAAAAAGTATCTGTTGCAATCCTTATTTTGTTCTTTTAATTATGTAAATCGATAGGAGACAGATGCTGCTGTATGCTATACAGCAACATTTGTTTTTAGCATCTGTTATCATATTTTCTTTTTTCTTTTCAAGTGTACAAGATGTATACCTTAAACTGAAATAAAAAAATCAGAGTACCCCTTTAATAATCTGTATCTCGGTGTCCAACCCTTGAAGTTGTGTTATTGTGAACTGCCAATATCTTGGCATTGAACGCAAGATCAAATTAGCATTCGCACTTGTTTCATTATTTTATCAGCATTGTGAGAAGAATATGTGAATTGCAGAATTATCTTTAAAACTAAATAATTAGATTAGCTTCATATAAGCAGTAAAATAATTATTCACAACAAGAGAAGCAAATGTAGTGGCACAGGTACCTGTATAACTCCAGCTCCACGAGATGGACAGTATAACACTCGGACGCACACCAGATCAAATCAGCTGACGGCAGTGCTAGGACAATAGGAGACCCGTCAATACAAGTATAGGATAAGAGAAAAACAGGCGTCCTGCACTCACCGTCAAAATTCTGATCAAACAGCTCCCATCTCGGGCTGGTCGGTCCGGCACGTCAGGCAAAGATAGTGAAACCGCCGGCAGTCGCCTCTGAGCGCCCCACACTATCTTTGCCTGACGTGCCGGACCGACCAGCCCGAGATGGGAGCTGTTTGATCAGAATTTTGACGGTGAGTGCAGGACGCCTGTTTTTCTCTTATCCTATACTAGTAAAATCATTATATTAGTGGCCCCATGTCAAAAATGGCTTTAGTAATGTAGAATGCAAAGGTTACTACTGTATGACGTCTTTGTCACCAGGAATATCTCCATGGGCTGTGTAATAGGATAAACATGCATGAGTCTGAATGTTCAATGAACTGCTATTTGCGAAATAGGATGCATGCATCTACATGTGTAAAGTACTGTAAGCATGCACCTCCACATAAACAGCACTGTCTTATTTCTCTCTTTGATATTCTACAACGGTTTTATATCTGCCTAGTTTATTGATTTGCGACATTTCATATATTAGTAAATATAAGGGATATGTAACACTTTTGTGTAAACAGAAACAGCATAAGAATCGTTTTACTTGTTCACATAAGAACATTGATTTCTAGAACTGAATTCATCTTCTATAATACAGTGAATCATTCCTGCTTTTATTACCATGTAGCTAAAGCGCAACTGTCATCAAATCTGGGCCATATAACCTACACCGCCTCTGTACTGTGTGCAGATTGTATATAAGGCAGTGTTTTTACCTTCTGTCTGCTGTCCTTTATTACCCCCAAAAAACAGTTTTGATGGAAGCCGCACACAGTCAGATTGCGAGGTTCGCAATGCCCGGCCGCCGCCATGCCTATCCCCTGCACGTCAGCTCTTGGACCGCTGTGTGATTGGCAGACAGGTCCCAGCACATGCGCCCCTTCGCTTATCCTCTGTGCATGCCGCGACGTGTGTCCTCATGCTCTGCTGTTCCAAAAAACTTTATTCAGATGTGCACCTTTATTATCACTAAATATCTAATAGTGCCCGCTATCCTCTTCTTTCTTCTTGCTGCGCTGGTGACCGGAGACACGAGCTCTGTTGCTTCTATTCCCAATGCCTAGAGGAAGCGCGCTCCCTGCTTCTAGCACTGGGCATGAGCACTGAAGAGGTAAGCGGCGGGAGCGAGCGCTTGCCATGACCACACACGCCGTGGTGTGAACGGGGGATAAGCAAAGGGGCGCATGCACTGGGACCTGTGCGTCAATCACACAGCCGTCCCAGTGCTGACGTGCAGGGGATAGGCGTGGCGGCAGGGCATTGCGCATTGCATAATTAAGGATGGCAGACAGAAGGTAAAAACACTGCCTAATACACAATCTGCACACAGTACAAAGGCTGTGTGTAGTTATATGGCCCAGATTTGATGACAGCTGCGCTTTAAAGGAAAAGCCTATGTACCCTCTTTCATGAAGCCAGGAGCATTTAGAAGGCATGTAGGCACTCCTCACAGCATGTGTCAAGGATATATAGTGGAGTATAATTATATATAGATGATACACTATATATGTCTCACTACAAAGAGGTTGGGCAAAGGTACCCTGTAATCCCCCCACACTTTACAGCTTTATAGACGTTGAATAATCCAGTATATGCATTTAGCCATGTCAGTTCTTCTAAAGCTTATGATTTGTAGAAATAATTATCGATCACCTATTATTGATCAGTAATATGCAGACTCATTTTCCTACTTTATTTGGAAACTTGTTGGTAATCATTTCTACACATCACAATACTTGTTATAGCTTTAAATCTATTGCAAATACTGGAATGTGTTTGCTTTAAAGTTAAAATATACCACTTTAGCATAGAGTAAGCCAATGTTTCCCAACACGTGTGCCTCCAGCTGTTGAAAAACTACAACTCCCAGCATGCCAGGGCTGCTTTTTCTTTGCCTTCATCTGTTTGAAAACGACATGCTAGGAGTTGTAGTTTTTTTAATGGCTGGAGGCACACTGGTCGGGAAACAATGTAGTAGGCCATAGGGGGATGTGTTAGATTAAGGCTGGCCTCCATATACACTGCTCAAAAAAATAAAGGGAACACTTAAACAACACAATGTAACTCCAAGTCAATGACACTTCTGTGAAATCCCACTGTCCACTCAGGACGCAACGCTGATTGACAATCAATTTCACATGCTGTTGTGCAAATGGAACAGATAACAGGTGGCAATTAGCAAGACACCCCCAATAAAGGAGTGGTTCTGCAGATGGTGACCACAGACCACTTCTCAGTTCCTATGCTTCCTGGTTGATGTTTTGGTCACTTTTGAATGCTGGGGGTGCTTTCACTCTAGTGGTAGCATGAGACTGAGTCTACAACCCACACAAGTGGCTCAGGTAGTGCAGCTGGTCAGGATAGCACATCAATGCTAGCTGCGGCAAGAAGGTTTGCTGTGTCTGTCAGCGTACTGTCCAGAGCATGGAGGCGCTACCAGGAGACAGGCCAGTACATCAGGAGACGTGGAGACCTCCGTAAAAAGGGCAACAACCCAGCAGCAGGAACCCTACCTCTGCCTTTGTGGAAGGAGGAGCAGAAAGAGCACTGCAAAATGACCTCCAGCAGACCACAAATGTGCATGACTTCATGGGGGTGGTATGAGGGCCCGACGTCCACAGGTGTGGGTTGTGCTTACAGCCTAACGCCATACAGGACATTTGGCATTTGCCAGAGAACACCAAGATTGGCAAATTCATCACTGGCGCCCTGTGCCCTTAACAGATAAAAGCAGGTTCACACTGAGCACATGTGACAGACGTGACAGAGTTTGGAGATGCTGTGGAGAACATTCTGCTGCCTGTAACATCCTCCAGCATGACCGGTTTGGCGGTGGGTCAGTAATGGTGTGGGGTGGCATATCTTTGGGGGGGCTGCACAGCCCTCCATGTGCTTGCCAGAGGTAGCCTGACTGCCATTAGGTACCGAGGTGAGATCCTCAGACCCCTTGAGACCATATGCTGGTGGGGTTGGCCCTGGGTTCCTCCTAATGCAAGACAATGCTAGACCTCATGTGGCTGGAGTGTGTCAGCAGTTCCTGCAAGAGGAAGGCATTGATGCTATGGACAGGCCCGCCCGTTCCCCAGACCTGTGTCCAATTGAGCACATCTGGTACTTCATGGCTCGCTCCATCCACCAATGCCACATTGCACCACAGACTGTCCAGGAGTTGGTGGTTGCTTTAGTCCAGGTCTGGGAGGAAATCCGTCAGGAAACCATCCACCACCTCATCAGGAGCATGCCCAGGTATTGTAGGGAGGTCATGTGGAGGCCACACACACTGAGTCTCATTTTTCCCCTTTGATTTTGAGTGTGACTCCATATCCAGACCTCCATTGGTTGATAAATTTGATTTCCATTGATAATTTTTGTGTGATTTTGTTGTCAGCACATTCAACTATGAAAAGTATTTTATACGATTAGTTCATTCATTCACATCTAGGATGTGTTATCTTATTAAGGTTGGCTGCTGGTTAGGCCTTGAAATGTGATTGACTGACACTGGCGTATTAGTATACTGAGTGTCGACACAAGAAATAAACACCAGACAAAAAGTTGGTATAAATCTCCCTTTCAGCAGAAGTTGAGTTCACACTGGCTAAGGAGCTGTCCCAAGGAATTCTGTTTATTATACGGAAATGCATTGTTTTTTAAAGTTGACAGAAAGGGGAGGTTAGTTATCACATCAAAATCATTGTGTTATGTTTTGATTGGTTGTTTAAGTATGTGCGTCTGTATCATACGTAAACTTTCATTCTAAGAACCCGGTCACTTCTTAATCATAGGTCACCATGCTGCAACCTCCCTATTCCAACTGAAAACTCCAAATGTATCCGTCACTCTGCACAGTCTGCACATATTTCTCAGATGTTTTGTCTCCAACTTCTTCTTTATCTTGCATCTTTGGGCGTTGTTCCAAGGTCTTCATCTTAGTTACAAGCAAATAGCAAGCTGATATGTCTCATAAGGATAATAATTTTTGTCTGCAGCACTTAATTAACATTAGCATATATATATATCTATTTTTAATATATATATATATATATATTGATTAGTAATTAAAATCATAATGGTCAGCCTTATCAATCTTAGTGTTCCCTTTATTTTTTTGAGCAGTGTATTTTCATGGACATTTAGATATGTTATGTGGGTCCTCTAAAGTCACAATTCCAAAAGTCAGTGCTTTTCAAACCAAATTGTAGCTAATATTTTAAAGGGTATGTACTTTTTGCTAACATTCCAGTGGTTAAACTGGCTACAGCTATTGTACATATACTAAGGGAAATTGTTAGAAAAACAAAGATAAGTGCATTCAGGACATATTCTATAACTTATGCTTCTTTCTTTTTTCCTGGAAGGATGTTGCAACTTTATGTATTGCTGTAAAATATAGAAAAGATACCTACTAGGTGTATTGATGTTGCATTCATTGACCACTTGTGGTAATGGTAGTTAAACATATGGCGGGGAAAATTTACTCAATGTGCATGCTCCCCCAAAGTAGTCACTGTTTAAATGCATCACAAAATTTAATATTAACTGTGTTCTTTTTTTCTCCTCTGTCCTGTGCATGTTTTCTGCTTCTTATTCTGCATGACCACGAATTCACAACCCACCTTTCCCATCTTTCTGTATCCCTTTGCTTTCACCCTGATGCCCACCACTGGCATGGCATGTCCTGGACACCTGAACTATCACTTACTTATACAAGGACCACACCGGCACACTTGGCCCTGAAGAATTTAAGGCCTGCCTCATCAGCTTGGGTTACGATATTGGAAACGATCCGCAGGTACTGAAAAATCTCATGTGTTGCAGTTATACTATTTAATAACCGCTTGCATTTCCCTTCCCAGGCGCATTGGACCAGTGTTGGTTTACTCAATAATTAGAAGAAATGTGTTTTTTTTTCTTGGTGTTTGTATGTGTATCTTCTCTCATCTTACACATTTCTACTAATTCCTCTACATTTTATCTTCAAAACTCCAAAACTGCTCTTCCTGAAAATACCTTTATTTATACTTATGTTTAATTGTGTTTCCTATGTACTTCTTGCTGCTCCTTTACCTTTTTGACTGTCCGGTTTCTGATCTGCATGACCCTTTCCTGTATTCTGTCCTTTCCTTTACTGGATGCCCTGCAGAAGAAGACTGGTATGCTGGATAGTGATGATTTCCGAGCCTGTCTTATCTCCATGGGATACAACATGGTAAAGTAAAACCTCCTCTGAGTTCTAAACTGTGCAGGAATATTTCAGCTATCATTATGTTTTCTGTTGGATTTTAAGAAAGCGTGACTGATCTAAATAGAGCTAATTCTATTAAATGTAAACTGCACCCATCAGTTCCAAATGTAAAATTTCCAGAAAAAAATGTATAAGGTGGATTTTCTAGAAAATGTCATTTTTTACCAGGCCCAGGCAAAGAGTGTAGGAAACTTCCTAGGATGACAACATGAAGCGACACACATTCAGCAACTGGTGGAAGTACTGTGAATGTATGAATGACATGGAACAAATCTGTGGTTGGCGGGGCAGATTCTTTAGTTACTATTTCAAACAATAGAACAGCAGATGGCTGGCACTGGTATGGTGTGGATGTACGCGTCTGATTAGCAATCAGAAATGTCGGTCTCAGCAGTGAGGCTATAGTTCGGAGCCATTAATGTCCTTGTTTGTAACGGAGTATAATGGGAGTTATAACGGGCAAAGGGGATCCCATTCACTTGAATGCAATTCCTCTAACGTCCGTTATAACTCCCGTCATTTCGGCCAAAGATAGCAGGAGAAAAAGACAGCGCAAGCCCTATTTTTTTCTCCTGCTATCTTCATAATTGCCGTCACACTACCGGGACTAAACGTTAGTGTGAAAGGAGCCGAAGAGTGTAACGAGCAGATACTGACACCCCTACTATTTGGATGCCCACTACACTCTTTGCAGCAGGGCTGTGGGACATTGGGGGAGATTTATGAAAACCTGTCAAGAGGAAAAGTTGCTGAGTTGCCCATAGCAACCAATCAGATTGCTTCTTTAATTTTTATTGAATGAAATAAGCAATCTGATTGGTTGCTATGGGTCCACTCAGCATCTTTTACTCTAGACAACTTTTCCCATTGACATTTAGTTTTTACTAGACAAAGTATTGTCTGTATTTTCTTACATAGGAAAAAAGAAGCATCAAGTCACTCCCAATTTTACTGCTGCAATTACGAAATGCAACCTAATGTAATTATTGTGAGCAGTAAAAGTGAGAAGATAGTTAAATTACTGTATTAGCAGTTTTCATAATGCTTCTGATGCCGTTTACTTTTCTTTTTAATAATCCAGATTACGAATATGTTTATGCTGATTTCTTCAGATACCTTTCAAATTCAGAAAGGTAGAACAAAGTAATAATGATACAATGACCCAGATGTATAAATCTACCTGAAAGCAAAACTGTCTGGATTTGCCCATAACAACCAATCATAGCTCAGCTTTCATTTTACCAGAGCTCATTAAGATATGGAAGCTGAGCTGTGATTAGTTGTTATGGGCTAAACTGGACAGTTTTGGTCTCAGGCAGATTGATAAATTTGGGCCTTTGCGTTTTAGTATCTGGAGTAAAGCATTAAAGGAAAACTGTCAGCAAGTTCAGCCACACAAAACCCAGTACATTGGGTGAACAGGA